>NC_090813.1:86854707-87156096 GCF_000390325.3 Nicotiana tomentosiformis
GGGTTGGAAAAAATTAATTAACAAGAACTTGAGACTTTAAGCCTCACTTTATAGATTCTACCTAGGGATAGGATTGAACTACTTGTAGCCATATTCGGGTGTGCTTATTATCTTAATTATTTTAGAAATAATTCAATTAGAAAGTCTTGTTAGTCTTCGGAAGAAGCTAATAGAATTATTACCCGGGGCTAATTAACATAAACTCGTACATATTTGTAAAATCATAAAATACATTGGATTGTTACTTTAGTGTAATTTCCAATGCATCCATGCTTGTAGCCATTGATCATTTTATTTGCTTTCTAGGTTAGTTTATATTTTTCGCATTTAGCTATAATATTTTCACAATCATATTTTAAGTGTTTGGCTTAGCATAATAAGTGATAATTCTCTTACACGCCTAATCGCCTACATATTGTTCTCTATGGGATTCGACCCCGACTCATAGTTGGGTAAATTATATTGCATGCGATCGTGTCCATTTACTTTTTAGTAGTGGATTTGGATGTCATAAACGACCATTCCTGAGCTGAATTCATCGTCATCAACCGATGGCCCCAAGTTAGCCAGAACATCGGCCTCGCTATTTTGATCTCAGGGCACGTGCTGTAGGGTCCATTCCTTGAATTGATGCAGCGTTACCTGCAATTTGTCTAAATACCTTCGCATTCGTTCCTCTTTTACTTCGAACGTCCCATTGACTTGATTTACCACAAGGAGGGAATCACACTTAGCTTCAACCACCTCGACCCCCAGTCTTTTAGCCAATTCGAGACCTGCAATCATGGCCACATACTTGACCTCATCGTTAGTCAATTTCACAGTTCTAATAGATTGCCTAACTATGTTACCCGTAGGCGGCTTCAACATGATGCCGAGTCCGGACCCCTTTGCGTTCGAGGCACCATCCGTAAAGAGGGTCCGGATTCCCGAGGAAGTCCCTAAGGTTAACAACAATTCCTTTTCGACTTCGGGTATTAAGGCCGACATAAAGTCGGCCATGAAATCTGCCAAAATTTATGATTTGATGGCAGTTCGGGGTAGATATTCGATATTGTTCCCGCTTATTTCTACAGCCCATTTGGCCAACCGGCCCGAGAGATCATGTTTGTGCATTATGTTCCTTAGTGGGTAAGAAGTTACGATGCATATAGGGTGGCATTGAAAATACGGATTTAACTTTCTGGAGGCGCTTAGAAAAGCGAGCGCCAATTTTTTCAAGCAAGGATACCTTGTTTTGGCCTCGCCTAGAGTTCTACTGACATAATAGATAGCAAATTGTGTACCTTCCTCTTCCCGGACTAGGACTCCACTTACCACTACTTCGGATACCGCCAAGAACAAGTACAACTCCTCATCCGCCTTCGGAGTATGGGGCATGGATGGACTCAAAAGGAACCGTTTGAGTTCTTCCAAAGCTTGTTGGCATTCTGAGGTCCAAGAAAAGTTATTCTTCTTCAATAGTGAGAATAACTGATGGCTCTTATCGGAAGACCTCGATATGAACCGGCCCAGGGTGGCTATGCGCCCGGTTAGCCTCTGAACAACCTTGACACTGTCCACCACTGTGATGTCTTCTATAGCTTTGATTCTATCGGGATTGATCTCAATCCCTTGATTTCAATACCTCGGTTGGACACCATGAATTCAAGTAACTTTCTGGATCCGACCCTGAATGCGCATTTCTCTAGGTTCAGCTTCATATTGTATTTCTTGAATATGTCAAAGGTTTCCTGCAAATGTTTCAAATGGTCCTCTGCTCACATGGAATTAACTAACATGTCGTCAATGTAAACTTTGATTGATTTTCCTATTTGTTCTTAGAACATCTGGTTTACTAGGTTTTCATAAGTGGCACCGACATTTTTTAGTCCGAACGACATTACATTATAACAATAGGTACCAAAGATAAAAGAAGTTTTTTCTTGATCGCCCGGGTCCATCTGGATTTGATTGTACCTGAAATAGATGTCGAGAAAGCTGAGTATCTCGTGCCCAGTCGTCACATTGATCATGTGATTGATGTTAGGCAAAGGAAAAGAGTCCTTGGGGAATGCCTTGTTCGAGACTTTGTAATCTACGTACATTCTTAATTTATTCCCCCTTTTAGGCACTACTACTACGTTAACCAACCAATACAGGTACTTAACGTCCCGAATGGAAACTATTTTAAGGAGTTTGGATACCTCGTCTTCGGTGAATGCATGCTTGACTTCGGAATGAGGCCTCTTTTTCTGTTTAACCGGGTGGAACCTCGGATCCAAGCTCAGCTTATGAGTGGTTATTTCTGGCGGGATCCCTATTATATCAAGATGGGACCAAGCGAAACAATCTATGTTAGCTATAAGGAATTTAATGAGTTTTTTCCTGAGATCAAGAGTTAACCCCATGCCCAGGTATACCTTCCGATCGGGCAAGTGTCCGATCAATATGACTTGCTCCGGCTCCTCGACCGTTGATTTGGTGGCATCGAAATCATCGGGGGTGATGAACGACCTAGGAACTCCGTAATCAACATCCTCGCTTGCTTCTTACTTCTCCAGTTCGGTTGGGGCTGGCGTCAGTGATTGCTATTTAGTTTTTTCCTTCCTAACCGGCTCCATGCTTTTTGATGTCGAGAGTGTAGACACCAGATCACCTCATCGACCGCGAATATTTCTTTTGCGACCGGCTGCTCCCCGTAAACCGTCTTGATTCCTACTGGTGCAGGGAACTTTAGTGCCTGGTGTAGTGTCGAGGATACTGCCCTCATGTTGTGAATCCATGGTCTTCCTAATAGAGCATTATATCTTATATCCCCCTCGATCACATAGAATTTGTTTTTCTGAATGGTCTCGGTTGTGCTCACGGTAGGGTTATTTCCCCTTTAGTAGTTTCACATGCCATGTTGAATTTGTTCAGAACCCGGACTGCCAATACTATTTGGTCTTGTAGACCCAACTGCTCTACGACCCTCGATCTGATGATATTGGTCGAGCTACCAGGATCAATCAACACACATTTAACTCGAAATTTATTTATGAGTACAGATATTACCAGTGCATCATTATGCAGTTGCACGATGCCTTCGGCGTCCTCATCGTTGAAAGAAATGGTCCCTTCTGGGATATAATCTCGGGTTCATTTTTTCCTTGTGATGGACACCTTAGTGCGCTTTAGCATTGGTCCCTGGGGGACGTCGACTCCACCAATGATCATGTTAATGATGTGCTGAGGTTCCTCTTGTTCGGTCTGTTTGTTGGAGTCCCTATTCCGGAAGTGATTTTTGGATCGATCACTCAGAAATTCTCGGAGGTGCTAGTTATTGAATAATCGGGCCACTTCTTCTCTTAGTTGTCGGCAATCCTCGATCCTGTGTCCATGAGTGCCATGATAATTACACATCAGGTTAAGGTCCTTTTGGGTAGGGTCGTACTGCAATGTCTGAGGCCACTTGGTATCATTGATGCGCCTGATGGTAGATACGATACTGGTAGCATCGACATTGAAGTTATATTCCGATAATCTCGGTGCCTCCCTGGCCCCGAGTGGCCTATAGAAGTCATTTTTGCTCGTGAGTCCCCGACTATTGTGGCCTCGATCGCTCCTTTTTCATTTCTCACAGGGTTACGCTCGGGTCCGCTACCCCTTCGATCTCTGCTATATGGTTGATACCAATATCTGTTCGGTACTGGTTCATGATCGACAACTCTTTTAGACCTGTCATTAGTTATGATGGGATAAACGGACCCGAAAAAGGCCTCGAGTTGATCATCCTCGACTCTAATTTTTTATTGGTACTTGTTATGGACGTCGGCCAAGTTACCGTCAGGTATTCTATCAAATTCTTTTTCAATTGCTGTGAAGCCAAGGAGCTTTGGGGGTCGAGTCCTTGAGTAAATGCCTGAATGACCCAATCGTCCGCAACCGGAGGCAGGTCCATTCGTTCCATTTGAAACCTCGACACGGATTCCCTGAGCATTTCGTTATCTCTTTGTTTTACTTTGAAAAGGTCCAATTTTCTGGTCTCGGCCTTGATGGCCCCGGCGTGCACTTTTACAAAGGCATCTGCAAGCATAGAAAGTGAATCAATAGAATTAGGGGGTAAGTTGTGATACCATATCATTGCACTTTTTGAGAGGGGTTCTCCGAACCTTTTCAGCAAAACTGACTCAATTTTGTCATCTTCCAAGTTGTTTCCCTTGATGGTACACGTGTAGGAGGTCACGTGTTCTTTTGGGTCTGTGGTTCCATTAGACTATGGAATTTCGGGCATACAAAACTTCTTCGGGATTGGCTTCGATGCCGCGCTCAGGGGGAAAGACTTTAGGACAAATTTCTTGGAGTCCAGGCCTTTTAATATCGGGGGCGCCCTTGTAATTTGATCAACTCTGGAGTTATAGGTCTCCATTTTTTTGTCGTTGGCTTCAATTTTCTTCTTCCGCGATTCCACCCGCTTTGTCAGTTTTTCAAGCATCTTTATTATTTCGGGGTTGGTCCCGGGCTCAACTTCACCCAGCCTTTTCGTGACTTGTTCATTTCTTCGGTTGTTTTTCGGGGATGGTTCGGGCTCAACTCTGCTGGGGGTGAAACTTTGATTTTGCAGCTGGACTATCGCCGCATGTTGAGCTTGTAACATTTCAAAGCTCACCCATAGATTGATCTCGTCGCCTTCACCGTCGTGCGTACCTCAAGTTGTTGATCGGGCTCCTTCACGAACGTTGTTCTTGGGGTCGGACAACAGGTTTGCATCAAAGGCTATATGTGAGTTGGCATCTATTGGGTCCGCAACTGGGACTCTGTTGGGGTCAGTAGGGGGCACCTCGTTGCTAGGTACTATATTGTTGTATTCAGCATGGTGGCCAGACTCAGCATCAATGTTCAAGTGGTCTGATTGAGAGTTTGACATTCTTAAGCTGACCTGAAATTATAATCTCAAAGAACAAGCGTAAAGCAGAGTGTGTTATTGAAATTTGTATTAAATTACGACTATTATCCTTAGCCCCATGGTGGGGGCCAAACTGTTTACCCTTAAAAATGGATAACAATTGAATTTATGCGCGATTTTAAGGATATGTGGACTAATTCAATACAAGTGATTAATGACATTAGATAGGCAAATTAAAGACAGAATAAACGACCAAACCAGTAGCAATGTTGGATCCGAGATCGGTTATAAGTTTGACAAGTAACCTGCCTTCGGTTCGGAGCCAAACACTTATAAAGAACTAAGAATAAAATCAAGAATTTTTAATAACCTTTAGAAGCACAGAAAACAAATGTATATTGCCTTGATATGCGTGTTACAGTGTGTCCAATGAATAATTAGCTTCCCCTTTATATAGTAGGGGAGTTTTACCCTAAGTACAATTCTAAGAAAGGTAAACATTTTTCTTTTCGCTAATCACTGATCTATCGCTGATACGGGCTGGGATTCACACTGTGATATCCAATTGGACACGAATATCACGACCCTTTGTTAATCGTGCGTGGTCGTTCGATAATGCTCTCCGAGGTCTTGGAACTCAAACCGGACCCGGGGGGCGTGGTCTCGATGACTCCGAGGGCAGGTGTTTTGCTCGGGGCTTGATGCGAGAGGCTCCTTGCTTCATTTGCCATCCCGAAAAATTGAGGTACTTACTAGCCTCGGTTTTACCCGTATACAAAGATATTATACAAACCTTGAATATGGTTATCTGAACACAAATGAGCTGTTAATGTCTTGATCACTGTTTGCAGTCAAATGAGATTTGTCATTTAAAGAAATACTCTGTTAACTTTTCAGGTCATTACACGAACTGTGTCAAGGGGTGGCCGGTGGGAGATTATAAGTCATGAGTTTCACAATGTAAATTTTCTCTGATTGAGTTTCAGCACATTATATAATTATTATTAAGCGTAGGTGAGGCTGTACCTTTTTTCCCCTCACGATTAAAGATAAAAAACACATGTTAAAATGCTAAAAGTTATTCGAGTTTCCCTTTACTTTTCAGCGATAGAAAGTTGACCTTTTACATAATAATAGTTTCCTTGCAACATGAAACGCGTCTTACTATTTTGAGATGTCATATCATATTTAATTGATTAATTCTCCGAATTACTGAACTTATATGTGCATTGTACCAATTAGAACTCTTATTCCAATAATTCAATACCAATAAACCAATAAGTTCGATTTAATTTGGTTAAGATTTCGATTTGATTTTTAACGGTCCTAGATACGACACCTTCTCACCAGATGTGATAAATGCAATAAGCATATAAGGGGCCTGGATGCATCGGGACCGGTTAACCTCTAACTTCGACATGCGAATGCCACACATCTCATCGGTAGAGTTTTTTTGTCTTTTTTTCTATGTCAGGTAAACTCCTACTCTAATACATTGTGAGTTCTAATACGATTAATTCTTTAATCTATATGAACTTTTATCTTTTTAATTAATAATTATGTTACCTTTTTGAATGATTCACTACTAGAAATTCGGTAAAAATCGATCAAAAAAATCGACCAACGTTGGTCGGTAATGGCCAATAACCTATCAAAACACGACCATTTACGTGTGGACGGTATTTTAGGAGTCGGAAAGGTATACCGACCAAAGTTCGTCGGACAATTAAATTCAAAAAAAAAAAATATTGCAAGAAAAAAAATCCGACCAAAGTTGGTCGGTATTTTAATTATGTAATCAAAAGATTCACCATCTGGGAATCGAATCGGGGTCTGTACTGTAGCAGGATACTATTCTACCACTAGACCATTGGTGCATTCGTTTTAAGACTGTCTTTTATTTGATTTATACTATTTAATTATATTTTTGCACGATTTTAAATGACCGGCCGAATTAACCGACCAATTTTGGTCGTTTTTTTAATATTAATTTTTATTTATTTTAATTGAAAAACTGACCAAAGTTGGTCGGTTTCTTGAAAAATAAATTTTGCGGGACTCAAAAATAGTTTCCCGCATTTTTGCGCCAAAGAAAACCGACCAAAGTTGGTCGATTTCGTAACTCTCCGTTCACACGGTTCTCAAAGCAGAGGAGGAAGGGTGGGCAGCAGGTACCACGAGCCCTCTGTCCCACACATCTATCCAGATTCTACAATGACACTGTTGTAGACCAATTGAAAGGGATGTAGCGCAGTTTGGTAGCGCCTTTATTTTGGGTAAAAAATACCACGGGTTCAAATCCTGTCATCCCTACCTATTCTTCTCCTCTGGGCAGTAACGAGGGATCCATTGAGATCGATTCAAATTGGACATACAGATTTTCATTTTATGAGACTATATGCATGCAAGATGTATTTGGGGGTCCTATCGAACCAGACACTGAATACCTGGGGATTCATCACTGGCTAGGGCTTTCGAATCAAAGCATGGGCATCTGCTATTAAGAGGTTGCTTGTGCAGGAGTAACTAGAGAACTAAAAATTGCAATAAAGTTGTCAACTAAGAAAGACCGGAAGTCCATGCGAGCCGGACTGATATTAACCAAAAAGATACCCTCCTCGAAAGGGCCTGAAATCGAATAAAATATTTTAAAAACCGACCAACTTTGGTTGATTTTTTGACCGACCAAAGTTGGTCGTTCGACCTTGGTCGGTTTTTGCCGAATTTCTAGTAGTGATTTCTTGGCATTTCTTTTGTTTGTATGTTGTTATTTTAACCAGACAATTTTGATTTTGATTTATCTACAAAGTTCTTAAATAATGTTCAACACTGACGCGGTAACTCCCATGGTACACTGTGAACTCTAATATGATTATTCAATATATCTTGATTTTTGTCTAATTCAATTGATGATCATTTTACTTCTTAAATCTCTTTTAAAATCAAACAATTTTGATTTTGATTTCTTTGATAAAGTTTTTGAAAAAAAGGAAAAATCTAACTCTAACAGGATAATTTAGGTTTTACCAAAGCTTGGTCCATCCAGAACTAATTGATCAACAATGAACGAAGGTAATAGAATGATGCTATTTGATAATAAGATCATCGTGGATTCAATAGCGGATTCTAAATCTTTCAGACATCATTCTATTAGTTCTAATTCTATTTGTCTAATGCTATTTGATAATAAGATTATCGTGGCTGCTCCTAATGATGGCTGTACCGATCTTTGAAGTGGATGGATTAGTTCGATGCTCTGCCTTGAGTTAGAAAGCCATAAATTATTCTTCCTCCTAGATCTTTTAATTTATTTTTCAATTTCATATCCTCTGTGATTTTTTTAAAGTCTTCTTTCTACGAATGATACGGTGGAAAACTTTAAGTTATGATCTAAAAGTTGTAGTCTTCTAAGGATAGACTTGGAACCTTTTAGAGTTAAAAGTAGTCTTTTAGAGATAGACTTCGAACAATTTTAACACTAGAGGGATGTTGTCCATTGTAGAGAAATCGTGATTCCTACTTAAGAGTTAAGATTTGTACTTTTTGTACGTCTACATATATGTTTAAATGATTTAAACATCTAATTGGGTTTAATATTGGCTGATTATATATTTTAATTAATAATAGTGATTTGATTTCTTATTCTGTTGAGCTATGTTTACCCAATTATTTGTAAGAGACTATTTAATTGTGATATAATTTTTTAGTAGACACAAAATGTTAAAAGATTATAATTAGATAGAATATTTACTTTTTAGTGTGAGTACATGGGTGATGAATTTGTTGTGATACTGTTTCCATTAATGAAACTTTGCTCCCTTAGTTGACATCCTGTAAATGAGCAGGTTTTACTCAGTAATGGAGTTATATACTGTTAATATTAAGTTAATCGATTTTGGTATTTTTTTTGAACGAATTTTTATTTAAAAATTATTATTCTTTTCATAAAAATTTAGCCTTAATGGTGAATTGTATTAATTACCACAACATGTTTTTTCACAAGTCACCTTTGATATGAGGAGCAGAATGATATTTGTTCAAAGTTGGAGAATGAGTTTGGTTTTTAAAGCAAACTTGGGGGATGTAAATAAATTTTACCTTATATAATTAAATAATTGTTTATCTTAGTAGATTCAGACAATATCCAATCATCTTGACCTCGACAAATAAGTCATCCTACAATTATCCACATTAATAATTTACTGAAACACATATTTTATTTTTTTACGTATAATTATTTACTTAAAATTTTATTTTAAAATATTAATATTATTTTACTAAAAAATATACTACATGACTTGAAATACACGTGCAAGGCACGTGTTTAAAAACTAGTATATATATATATATATATATATATATATATATATATATATATATATATATATATAAGTCAAACTCTAGGAAGGGAGTTAACTTGACTTGCGTTTTTAATGATTCTGTATTTACAACAGTACACAAACTAATAAATTTCCATATAGAATGAGAAGTTGTTTGGAATCAAACTCCATACAAAGAACTGTAAAAGTGAGTTCAGAATCTGGTTCTCCTTTACCTTAAAAATTGAGAATATTTGTTATCTAATGGAGTAACAACAAGAGAGTTTGGTAGAAATTGGTTGCCAATCACTGAGGAATAAAAGAAGTTTGCATTTAGAGGCAACAAAGATATAAAACGTGTTCTAATGAACCATTAATTATGCAATTATTATATGGATCTAAAAGTGAATACTTTTTGTAATTGTAACAATAATAATGTAGTGTGAAAGGATGCTAAGGACTGCCACTGTCAATAAACATCAAGCGTCAGGAAAATATTTCGAAGTAACTTAGGGCTATTGACTACGTTTATATGAACGACAAAATGGCATATCCAAAACTACTTTATCATAGAGGAAAAAAAAACTATCTTAACTGTATTGAAAATAGGCCTAGCTTGCTTCTTCTGGTTTATATAAGAGCACAAGTTTCAGAACCATACCAGCATTTTCCACCAAACATTTCGCTCAAAAAGCACCAGAAAAAGTATTAAGTACAACGTTTGCAGTGGATTTACGCAATCTCCGGGGCAAAACATTTTCTCAACTTTCTGCCTTCGGATTATTACGTAATACTTTTAAGTTGATTGTTGCGTTTACGATGATTGAGAACCTTAGATATTACCTCTCCGAGCGCCCTTCCATTGTAAATTTTCGTTGGTCTCACAGCCAATCATGGGGCAACACGTGGTCTTTCCTCTTCACCTCCATCGCAGCTTATATTATCTTCTCCCTCTTCCTCCACCTCCTCCTTCTCCTCCTCTTCCGCCACCGTCGCCCTCTCTCTCTCGGCCCAATCCCCGCCGTCCACTCCCTCTCTATGGTCCTAATTTCCCTCACCATCTTCACCGGAATCCTCTTCTCTGCCGCCGCTGAAATCCGCGACACCCGCTGGTTCTGGCGCCGTTATAAGACCACCCCTTTTCAGTGGCTCCTTTGTTTTCCTCTTGGCACGCGCCCTTCTGGTCGCGTCTTCTTTTGGTCCTACATCTTTTACCTTTCTCGCTTTCTCCATACTTTACGTACTTTCTTTACCATACTCCAACGTCGAAAACTCTCTGTTTTTCAACTCTTTAACAACTCCATTCTCATATTTATGTCCTTCCTTTGGCTAGAATTCTCGCAGTCTTTTCAAGTGCTAGCGATACTATTGACGACGTTATCATATTTTATAGTGTATGGATACAGATTTTGGACGGCGATTGGATTGCCAAGCGCGTGTTTCCCATTCGTCGCGAGCTGTCAGATTGTGTTGCTGGGATGTAACGTTGTATGTCATGTTGGGGTGTTGTTGCTTCATTTCATGAAACGTGGTGGGTGTAACGGAATTGGGGCATGGGTTTTCAACTCTGTGCTTAACGCTGCCATTCTTTTCTTGCTCCTCAACTTCTATGTCAAGATGCACTTAGGGAATAGAAAGGTCAAAACACCTGAAAACTTGGACTCGGCCAAGAGCAAGGATATTTGATGAGCTCCCCCCCAGCCTTTAACTCTCTTCTTTTCTTTACCAAAATTTTTGCAATAAAGTTTTGTCAGTAGGATTGTAAATTCTGTTAAAAGGAGTAATACTTTACAAATACAGAGTATATGTATAGTTGTATACTATAGTTGATAAAAACTCTGCTGTTTAAACTATTACAGTAAATTTTTCTTCAGTTCTCCAACTTTCCCGCTGACTTCAAAAAATAAAAATCACAGCTTTACTAAATCAAATTTTCTCTAATGTTATAAATAAATAAAAAAGATATATACGCCTGCGTGCTAATTATAAAGTGATGAATGCGTACATCTATTAACTTAGCTGATTGTAATTGGCCTTGTTGATGATTACGGGCCTTTAAAAGTCAGAATTCGCAGCTAATGATTGAACTAGTGAAATTTTTGCTTTAACTTTTCAATAAATTAGTCACTGTCATATGATACTTGGCTAACATCCAACTTATGGATGAAAACTTTGTATATTGGGTTACCGATCACTCACTATCTTGTTTAAGTTTGTAATAATTATTTGAGTGTCATTTTAGGAGGGGCGACTTGAGGGTCTTTTTCATTGTTGAGGACTTATATCAAGTTCCGTAATTAGCTATGTGCCGGTCGAACATGAATTTTGATGAGGTTATAGGTGGGAATATCTCGGACGTAGAGATAGAGCTAAAACCCTCCAAGTGTATCAAGTACATAATAAATTACCCTATCTATATATTTACGGGAAAGATGAGCGCAATCAGATGGCATATCTTTTATCTAAGGCCAAGTGGCCCTTAGTCAGGCAATAATATTATATGATAGGAGTACATGATAATACGCTTCTTTCGCTAAACAAGTACCAACATATAACTCTATTTATTACTATTACTACTATCTTAATGAAGTTTGTAGTAACTTCTTTGAAAGTTTCTGTGCACTTCATTCTCCTATATATATGGTTTAACATATTACTTTAGATCTTCTTTTATATTCTCAAAAATTCTGAAAGTAATTTTGACTTTATATTCTTTGCAATTTATAAACATAAAGCAATAGAAAGTATAGAAAATACATACGCGTTGAGCGTGCTCCATACTATACCGAATTAGTGTTCTCTCTTACTGGTACGTTTACAGGCTGAAAGATAAAAGTTGGACATGGCATGCCACATGAGTGGGTCCATGGTGTAGTGTTAGCACTCTGGACTTTGAATCCAGCGACCTGGGTTCGACTCCAGTGGGACCCACTCGATTTGTGATATTATTACTGTTTTTATAATGACAGATAACTCGTGTTGACATAGGCAGTGCCGAAGCCAAGAATTTTTTTAAGGGTGTTCAAACTTGTTCAATATACATGTTATATACCTTTAAAATCTAATATTTTACCTATATATGCAATGCAATTTGCTGACTAAGGATGGTCATCAGAGTGTAGCTTCACCCATGTACATAGGAAAGGTTGCTTTTGATGTTATTACTCCCCAAATTCTAAAGATTTTTATGTTTCCTTCTTAGATTCCAAAACGCAAGCAAGAAAACCATTCTCCATTTTTATATAAACTCACTGAATCCGAGTCCCATCCCATGTTATTCTTTATGGGACAAGTATGTGCCGGCATGCTTTCCCAGCTCTCAAAAACTTAGATATTTTGCAGTGGAGTTATTTCTTGTCAGCTCCTAATGTTTCCAGATGCTGGGCAGTCACCCCAATTCTTTTTATCAACTTCAATGAGATTTTTCCGACGAACTCTTAATATTTAATGGCACTTCACATGTATTAGGCAGTGATCCCATTCACCTCTCAGTCAGGATTCGAACTTTTTGAGTTCTATATTTGAGCATAACAATATCATGTGGTAGTAATTGGGTTTCGAATTTGACTTTTATATATATTTAATAAATTTTGTAATAAAAATAAGGGATTGGACTAAAGTTATTGAGTTCAGTCGAATCAATATGCGGGCCTCTAGCTACGGCCCTGCACCTCTCGACTTGCAACTAGTTAATTCAATGGGCTTGGAGCTCTCATGCAGCGATAAAAATTGCATGGGGTGGCCTATTTGGTCGCCCCCTTTTTAACTTGTACCTGCTTTAATTTTCCGTTTGCATCCGTACCTTTTTTTGTTAAAAGCATTTTAGAAAGACGATTTTGCCCTTCTTTATTAAAAGACTACTTTTTCTCCAAGTATACGATATATTGTCTCTGTCTCTCTCTCCTTCTTCGCGGTTTTGATTTGTTCTTCTCTGAAATCAAACGGTTTTCGGCATTGCATTTTTTTTGATTTTGCAACTATTTCTTCCCTAACAACATTAAGTATAATCACAGGTACGATTTTAATGGTTGCTTTTGTACATTGCATTAACTTTGTATGGGGTTTCAATTTAGGATTAATTTTATGATTTAATTTCTGAGTTTTTTGTTGATAGTAATCTTAGTGGAATCGTTTTTCTTGTTTCATTTGTGCTAAAATAGTTTCCAAGGGTTTACTTTGATTAGTGCATTAGTTTTGTAGGTTTTACTTTTACGATTAGTGTTTTTAGGTTTTTTGAAACTATATTTGTATTTTTGATGAAAATTTTATATATTCTTCAGTGATTTTTGGAGACGTTGAAATTTTTAAAAATTTTGAGACTTAAATAGATGGTGCTATTAAAGTATGAAGTTTATAATACTTTAAGGATAACTTAATTTTTGGAAAATAGTTTTGTTTTTTGTTTTGTATAAGTAAAGTATGTTTTGTCTGCATTTTTTTGTTTTATTTTTGATGAACTTCAGCATTATTGGAGTTGAATTTGTGTTCTGTATTTATAAAAACTACATCATGTTTTGGCTGAAATTTTTGTTCTGTAATTGCTGAACTTCAGTATTCTTAGAGCTAAAATTTTGTTTTGTATTTTCTGAACTTCAGTATTCTTAGAGCTGAAATTTTGTTCTGTATTTCTGTGAAGTTAGAGGGCTTTAAAATATAACTTAAGCCAAATTGTGCTGAAGTTTTTAATGATTATTTTGAAAATGTTCTGAAATTATTTTTTCCACCTGTAATTCTTTTTGAACAGATGGCATTTGGGAAATCCAAAACACCTAAAGATCCTAAAGCACCTAGAATACGTAAAGCTCCTCCAGTCCCTATTTCTGCACCTACAAAACCAGGGGAGAGATATTATGAGTTTCGAGATTAGTTTAACTGTCGTGCTTACTGGAAGGGGAACCATGATTTGAAGGGTTTAATTGTGCCTTTCTTGACTCCTGCACAACAGTAGAAGCTGAATAATGGTATATTTCAGTATATTATGGCTATGGAGAATTTTTATTGCAACATGAAGTTGGTTCATTGTTTGATTCTTTCTCGTGTATTCACCAATGATCAAGATTCTATTAGTTTCATGATTTTTGGCTGTGATGTGCCGTTTAGCCTTGAAGACTTTCACATTATGTGCGGTTTGAAGATCACAACACATAATATTAAAAAACCAATTAAACGAGAGAGCAAGATTCTGAAGCGCTATTTTAGGAAGTCTAAGGGTGTGACCTTGAAGGACATTCGAGAGTATATGATACATAATAAAATTAAAAAAGATGATGTGAATTTCAAACACGTATGCGAGAGTGATGAAGATGATGTGAAGCTTATAGAAATTCTTGTTATGGAGTCTATTTTGTTCGGTAGAAAGAATGAATCAATTGTGTTGGAGTAGTATGCAGCTATTGTTGAAGACGATGAGGCTTGTCCTGATTATCCTTGGGGTAATACATCTTATGAGAAGCTTATTACATCAATGAAACATGCTTTGGACAACCAGGACAAAAATAATTTAATTGAGTATACTGTTGGCGGATTTTCATATCCATTATGTGTTTGGTTCTATGAGCGCTTCAGAGATATTCGAGAAAAGTATTTAAAAGATGACGACTTCCTTAATGCCCCTCAGATTCCCAGGATGTTACGTTATACATCTTTGGGGAGCCTAAATTTAAAGAACTTCTGAAGTAATCATGGTACAAGTTAATGTTCTTTATTTTATCTTTTTCTGTAGTTTTGTTAATATGTTGACGTATCAGTTTTATTTTATTTTTTATAATATACTTTTTTGTATTAAACAGAAATATCGGACATTTAGGATATTGGATATAATTCCTACCAAAGAGGAATTGAATTCAATGCCTTTAATTGGACAATTACCAAGCAGTCGCATTCGTTCAAAGGTACTGAATCCGGTTCCTTCAACTGGTGAATCACCACGTAGTCAGAGTCGATTAAAAGAAACCAATCAAACTCCTGTAATTGGAGAATCACTTCGTACCTAGAGTCGTTCTAACCATTCTACAACGGCGTTTGACGGTGAATTAGTTAACACAATATGTCATGTAAGTTTTTTTTTTTATTTTTTTTGTGTTTGATCTAAAGTTTTTCATACTATTTTTTGCTTAATTATAGGATGTTTTATGTGATATTTTTGTTCTGTATTTTTCTGAACTTGAACATTATATTTTGAGCTGAAGTTTTTATTTTGTGTTTTGTAAAACTACAACATATTTTGTTTGCAGTTTTTGTTCTGTTTGTGATGAACTTCAGCATTATAGGAGCTGAAGTTTTGTTCTATGTTTTGTAAAGTAAATTATGTTTTATTTGCATTTTTTATTTTGTTTTTGATGAACTTCAGCATTCTTGGAGTTTAAGTCGTGTTCTGTATTTGTGAAACTACAATATGTTTTGGCTAAAGTTTTGTTCTGTATTTCTTGAATTTCAGTATTCTTAGAGCTGAAGTTTTGTTCTGTATTTGCTGAACTTCAACATTCTTAGAACTGAAATTTTGTTCTGTGTTTCTTTTTTCTGAAATTATTATGTTGTTTCTATTTCTATACTAGAGGGTAACGAGGGTGGTTAAAAGCCATGAAAAGAAGAAAGGTGCATGATCGCGAAAGAAGTTGTTCAAGAGTTTCGACGGGATGAGCGATCTGCTATTGTGGACATCAAACATGCTAAAGTTTTTTAGTTTATTTCCTAAAATTTTATACTAAACATGCTTAAGTTTTTGTCATGTAATTGCTCATTAGCTAAACTTATTTTTTACTATAAATTATATTGTGGTTAAGTTCACATATTTTCTTTTGGTGTTGTTCATTTGCATCATATTGAAGTGGGCGTATATTTCTTGCGCAAAAAATATTGCTATCACCTTCCAAGTTATCCAAAATCAAAATGTGCAGTAACAAATTTACTTTTTGATCAGTATATGACTAAATTGGATAGTGTTCATCCTTCAGATGAACATATGGAGAAAATTAGAATAAGGAAGGAAAGGAGAATGGAGGAGAAAAAAAAATGGAAGAGAAAAAGAGCAAATCAAAGAAAAAGCGGGCTGTCACAAAATAGAAAGTTATGGATTATGAAGAAGAAGAAGTGGAGATTGAGGAACTTACCGAGTTTACCTGGTTTATTAAAGAATCAATTGCTAAAAAGGTGTCCAACTACGTAAGAGTCATTGAACTTTCATGTGGTATATCATGAGCATCTGTTGAAAAAGTATTCTTTCCATTTCGACTTAAGCCAAGTGGTGGCCAGTCATCTACACACTACTTTCTTGGAATTCTGCACTTTGAAAGCAAAACTATATATATGTGTATGATTTCTTGAGTAATTCACCATATGAGCGTGCGGTTGAACATGTCCAAAATTATGCCCGGTTGATTCCGCACTTGCTCAAATTCTTGAACTTTGCCACACACAATAAATGTTATCGGAAAAATTCTGTGAAAAGTTTTGTGATTAAGTGGATGAAGACACCCCTACAGGAGAACAAGTACGTGTTTAGCATACATTTACCATGCATCTTATCTTTATCATTTTTTCTTTTGTGTGATTGTGTTAACTAATCTTTAATTTTTTTCATGTTCTTTTTGTAGTATTGATTGTGGTATATTTGCTCTTAAGTTTCTTGAGATGCGGTTGAAGCAAGATGATGTCTTAAAATTCAAGCAAAGTGATGCATTGACATTCAGGAGAGAATTGACTGTAAATCTTTGGGCTCATAGAAAGTGGAAAGAAGATAGCAGTTATGAAACTCCAGGAGAGCAACTAGGACATGACTATGGAGAATATGAAGACACTATGTGAATTGTTTTGATAGAGAATAACTTATAAATGAAAAATAATTATTTTTTGTTATTTTTTCAATAATGTAAGTCAAAACAAAATTAGATTTGTGAATATACATAATTTTTGTGAATTATGTGATGTCTATCTTTTAAATTTTTGTTCTATTCACGTTAATTAATCTGAAGTTGTCTTGGATTGTATCAAATACTTTTGTGTATTTTATCATGAACTTAAGCATGTTTAGGCTGAAGTTTTAGCAAATGAACTAAAAAACTTTTGCTTGTTTAGGCTGAAGTTTCGTATAAAACTCATAACAAATCTTTTGACTGTAGGACAAAACTTCAGCATGTTTTGGTATGAAGTTTTAGTAAATGAACTAAATAACTTCAGCATCCACTAGTATTTAGTTTTACCTTCAATGTGAAACAATTTCAAGATACATTAGCATGAAATTTTAGCTTCAGCATGTTTAGTATGAAGTGTTAATAAATGAACAAAAAAGCTTTAGCATGGATAAGTTTGAAGTTAAGTAAAAACTCAATAGAAAATTATGTATTGTAGGAGAAAACTTCAGCACGTTCAGTCTGAAATTTTAACAAATAAACTAAATAACTTCAGCATTGTTAATCTGAAATTTTTAGGAAAAACTCATTGCTAAACTGCAGTTTGCAGGACAAAACTTCGGCACGTTTTAGTATTTTTTAACTTGAAACTTAGCTTTTTTGTATTACCAACTACCTTTTGTCTTTTACCACCTACTTCATCTTACATTTAAATTTGTTTGACCATATAGTAAATGACATGAAAAGTTACTTTTGCATTTACAAATAGTAAATTAAGTCTTTCAATTTGATTATGTGAAAACTTTGGCTTTTCAGGCTGAAGTTATTTTTTTACTATAAAAACTGTGGACTTGTTAGGCCGAAGTTATATTTCTTTTTGCATTTACCATCTACTTGTTCTCTTTTACCACCTAGTTATCTTGTTACATTCAATTTCTATGAATGTAAAATAACAAGCAGACCTGAAAAGTTACCTTTGCATTTATAGATATTAAATTGATTAGGTGAACACTTTGGCTATATTAACAATCTCTTCACTTGAAAACTTCATAGTCGTCCATAGACTTCTACCATGTTTCTTTAAATTTATATTCATCCATAGCCTTTTAGCTTTTTTAAAGAAACAATGTTTGATGCTAGCGGAAGTAGGAAGCTTACAATGGATGAACTTATGTAGAAGTGGGAGAGTTTAAAGTCTGATTGGAATAGTAACATACCAATGGCTAATCTTATGCAGAAGTGGGATGAAATAAAGGCTGATTGGGAAAGAATTTGTCACGCCCCGAACCTGGGTGCGAGACTGGCACCCGGTGCCTCAACTAACCTGGTGTACCAAATTACGACTAAGGGACTCTGAACATATAATGTCATAATTTGGCCATGGAGCCACCTTGCAAGATAATTTGCGAAGCAAATATAAAACTAAATGAAAACTAGCGCTGACTAAATATCAATATAAAGTTAGGCCGACAAGCCGTCATAACTACTACAACTGACAAATCACCAAAATATACATACCAGGCCTACAAGTCTAACATAGTGCACTAACTGACATGATATGTCTATAAGCCTCTACTGATGGATATATTGTGATCAGAACAGGACCCCGACCTACCCATAACATATATACATACATACAGAAGATGTACACGACAACCTAGACCCAATAACTCCGAAGGACATGGAGCTTACCGATCAGGCTGAACTCTAGAAACACTTATTGAGGAGGTCTACCCATCTGCCTATCTGAACCTGCACGCATGAAATGCAGCGTCCCCAGAAAAGGGACGTCAGTACAAAATAATGTACCGAGTATATAAGGCAATAACATAACTGAAAGTTGAAACTGAACTGATAATATAATAACTGAAAGAAATTGGGAGTCAAAGATGATCTGGAGATATACTTACCTGTTGATACTGACTCAACTCCTTCAATATAGTAAGTAAAATAATTGTTCGGCCTTATAAGGCTCAATATATATAACTGCCCTGCCGTAGTAGGCTCGCTCATAGGCGCTCGGCCATACTAGGCTATGTATCTCGGCCATGCTGGGCTCGCTCATAGGCGCTTGGCCACAGTAGGTTCGGTATATAACTTACCATCTGATCAGAGGTTGCCCAATAGGGACCTGCCCACCGATTATAACTCGATGGTAATGAAAATACTGTAATACTATATATATAGGCTTGCTGCTCTCTTGACTGGAAGAAGACAATACTAAATTGAATATAGAGTCTCGATAAGGAATAATATTGTAACTTATGAGACTAGAATAATGTGAATAAATTCATGAATACGAACTTCTCTTTATGTCTCATTATTAACACATGTAGCTACGAGATCATGCCAAAATGAAGGAAGGATTAGCCTTAACATACCTTATCACACTCTTTCCAATCACCAAGTTGAACTCGCCTCTTCTCACCTTAATCTGCAACAACGATAATAATACTATCATTAAGTTATGAAACGTATAACTATCGCACAATGAACGACATGCTTATTTTGTATTAAAACGGACAACATCTCCCCTATAATCCTTACTTCCTCCAAATTCAAGATAACACCAACAACACCAAAAATAACAATAACAACATATATACATTATTTTCCAACCTTATGTACACCACACAATACTACAAAACAGCCCAACACACCCCAATCTCTTCATACACAAAACGACCACCGTAGTAGTGTTAACAACCCCGAAAATATTACGACGAACAACCAGCCCAACATCCTGCATTTATATGGTGTTTATCCACATACTTCCTCCTCAAAAACTCCACAAAATAGTAGTAAATCATGCAGCCCAACAGCAACACCAAACAATCCACAAAACAATCCATAAAACAGTCCGCTACAAGTGAATAACTCGAACTCACGGCTTCTGATCACCGTCCTGTGAGTTCTTACAAATATAGAACAACTTACCATGCATCTAAAACTGTAAAGAATGGATGAAAGAGAGCAGTAAAATTACCTTATTTGTGGAATAACTCAGCTCTTATCTTGGTTCTTCAAACTCTAGGCTTTACCTCCAATTAGAACTTGAAAGGGAGAGAAAATCAATTGGGGTTTGTGGGAAATTTTTGGGAGGATTTTTGCAGAGATTAGGTCTGGTTATTTTACCCTATTATCATCCTAATATATGAAGGGGATAGGCCTTTAAAAAGGCCTCTTTGAACGACCCGAACTGGCCCAGTTTTTTTATTCTCGTTTAAACAAGTAGGTGACAGTCTGCGCAGTCTCACAAAAATGCCCATATCTCTCTACTCCGATATCGTATCTTAGTATATTGGGAGAAAATCGCAGTTACATTTGACCCAAAGTTTCAGTAAAACTTAAGAACGTAACTTGTGATGAGTTTCATTGACTTTTGTTCCACCACTCGCTTGACTTCAAAACATAACACATGACTATCATAAGAATAACATAACTCGTAACATAACCTCCTTATCATGTAAAACACCCCGATCTCATCCCAAAAGTACATGCTATAACATTCCCAATTTGTCAGCTTTCGACGAAACATTATTTTCTTCAATTCCTTTAGCTTCTAAACCTTCCAACCCTCTTTGTACTTGTTGTTCATGATATTCAATATTTGTAACTTCCGAGGTAACATGATTAACTTACTCTATATATTTTCAAAGATGATCTCATTTTTCGTTCCTACATTCGTTTGCTCACGATGCAGTTTTACGTACAAAAATATAGGGTGTAACAGAATTAGACCATAGTTGTTTGCCGATGAATCATTCCAGAACAGGCTAAACCTTGAACGCAGTTATGAAGGTTATTCAACCTCGTCCGACAAGGTTGTCCAGCAGTTTGATTCTTTTAAGTTTCCCATCAGGAACGACTATGACAAGCTGCAAAATAGCTTGAAGAGTCTTCCTTATCTTATGGACAGAGTAATAATTGAACAAAATCAGTTGTGTGATCAATTCAACAAGTTGAAGTGCGATCTCATGAGACTTTCTGGTCTTATGCCCGAGTATCCTATAGTTATCTCTAATTCGGATGATGATGAGATATATGTAGAAATTGAGGAGTACTCTTGTAATGACCCGACCTATCATTTTGAGCATCTGTACTTCGCTCGGTAGTTTACGGGCGTGCGTAGCTCAGTATGATGTATTTTAACTTGTATGAATCGTTAGTTTTGATTTTCAGGTTATTCGGGACTGATTTGGAAGAATGATTCTTAGCTAGGGAGCTTTAAATTTAAAAGAGTTGACCAAGTTTGACTTTTTAGCATTTGACCTCTGATTGTAATTTTGATAGTTTTGTTAGCTCCGTTGGGTGATTTTGGACTTAGGAGCAAGTCCGGATTGTGATTTGGAGGCCCGTGGTTGAATTTGGCTCGAAATGGCGAAAGTTGAAATTTTAGAAAGTTTGATCGGGAGTGGACTTTTTGATATCGTGGTTGGAATCCGATTATAGAAATTTTAATAGGTCCATAATGTGAAATGTGACGCGTGTGCAAAATTTGAGGTCAACAAGATGTAATTTGATAGGTATCGGTATCGGTTGTGGAAGTTGAAGTTTCAAAGTTCATTGATTTTGAATTTAGGTGTGATTTGAGGCATCGAGAAGGTCTGTGTTATGTTATGGGACTAGTTGGTATATTTGGTTGAGGTCCCGAGGGTCCCTGGGTGAGTTACAGATGAGGTTCAGATCAATTTCATTGCTCATTGCATTGTTAAAGGCTGCTGGTTCTTGTGTTTTTGCACCTGCGAAAATGGGCTCACAGGTGCGATAAGGTAGTCGCAGGAGTGAAGGCCGCAGAAGCGGAAGCCAGGGCGCATATGCGCATGTGCAGAAGCGGCCAATGCGCGCAGAAGCGCGATCGCAGGTGCGGTCATAGGCATCACAAAAGAGATCATGGCTGGCCAAGCTGTTCTCGCAGAAGCGAGATTTTTTCCCACAGAAGCGTAGGTCGCAGATGCGAGACCTCTTGTCCGCAGGTGCGGATTGACTGGGCAGAACCCTTTAAGTTCGAGGGTTCGTGATTTTTCACCCATTTTCGGATTTTGGAGCACGGTTTAGGCGACTTTTGGAGCAATTTTCATCACAAGGATTGGGGTAAGTGTTCTACACTTGGTTTTGATCTTATTCCATGAATCTACCTTCGTTTTTGGTAATTGGATTGTGAATTTTAATGAGGAAATTGGGGGTTCTGGCCTTAAGTTTCATAATATGAAATTTCGAGTTTTTAACATCGAATTGGAGTCGGATTTGAGTAAAATTAGTATGGTTGGACCTGTAATTGAATAGATTGTTGGATTTTATAAATTTTGTCGGGTTCTGAGGTGCGGGCCCAGGTTGGGCTTTTGGCCGATTTTGGGTTTTTGATTCAAGATTTGATCTTTTTCGATCGGGATTGGTTCCTTTAGCATTGTTTAATGTATTTGAGTTGTTTTTGATTAGTTTCGAGCCGTTCGGAGGTCGGAACGCGCGGGATGGCATTTTGGAGCATCGCTTGGCTTGCTCGGTGTTGGAATTGGCTTGTTCGAGGTAAGTAACTCTTCTAAACTTAGTGTTGAGGGTATGAAATCCCGAAATACGTGTTGTGTGATTAATATTGAGGTGACGCATATGCTAGGTGACGGCCGTGTGGGCGTGCACCATGTAAATTGGGACTCTGCTATTTCCATGGCACTATATAGTGGTCCTACCGTATTGATGTCCGTGTTTTCACCATGTGATAAAGTAATTGAGCTGTCAATCATGCTAGATATCATGTTTAGGCTTTATGACAATACTGCTAGGACCCATAGTGGTCGTTTCTTGCTACCATTCCACTGATTTTATTGATATTTCGTACTCAGTCATATTTATGCATTCATATTATATCTCAGTCTCAGTTGTTATTTATTGATACATCATATCATTGTTGTCGGGCTAGTTTCTTGACATTGTGAGCCCGTGAGTGAGACTAGAGAGATTGATGACTGAGTGAGGTCGGGGCCTGTTTGTGAGGATATTGATACAATAGTATGTGAGATGTCCGTGCGGATCCAGATATTGATACTATAGCACGTGAGTTGTCCGTGCAACACGTGAGTTGTCTGTGCGGATCCAAATATTAATATTATAGCACGTGAATTGTCTGTGCGGATTATAGCTCTTGGGGATGTAGGAGCCCCTCCGGAGTCTTGCACACCCCTAGTGAGCACAGTCGACTATAAATATGTGGATCGAGCTGCATGCCACAACGGGTATTATACATTGCTTAGTGATTGAGTGTGCTGAGCATTGAGCATAGTGAGAGGTGATGCGAGACAGTGAGATTGAGTACTCTGAGAGTGTGAGTATATGATTTATCTCTAAGATACATGGCATTGGCATGCACCCATGACATACAGGCATAGAGATGCATTTTTCCTCATATTGTACAGTATCACGTCATTCATGACTTTTTACACACAATGATATGTGGGCATAGAGAGGTATTTCACACTTGCAATCTGGAAAGAAAATAAAACATCTTATTTATTGTGGAAAGGATATTTGGAAAAAATTACAGTTTTCAAACTTACTCGTATTTTTGGCATTTTCGGTAAAAGATTTGGATTTTCACTATGATACGTGAAAAGTATGACTATTTTCTGGAACTGTGAACGAGCTGAGCATTTTACTTATGAGATACATCTTTTATTACTTGTATTATTTTGTTATGAACTGTTGTGGGATATTGGTATTGAACCCGACCTTGTGTTTACTTGTCACTACTTTCAACCTAATGTTAGGTTTGTTACTTACTAAGTATATGGGGTCGGTTGTACTCATACTACACTTATGCACCTTGTGTGCAGATATTGGCTGCTGATATTGCTGTGTTCGATAGGAGCTGGATTGAAGATGTACCTGCGTCCTGGTTGTAGCTGACTCTTGTTCGTGGTAGCCTTAGATCTATAAAACCCTGTTTATGTACTTTTCAAAGAGACTATGTATTTATTTCATTTCACTTTGGTAAACTCTATTCTTAGAAGCTCGTGATTTGTACTACCAGTCCTTGGGGAATGTATAGGATTCAAATATTTCTTTACTTAATCACTTTATTAATTGTTATTGGAATTGGTTAGTGGTTAATTGGCTCACCTAGCGGGTTGGGTTAGGTGCCATCACGACTAGTGGATTTGGGTTCGTGACAACTGTTCTGATGATGGTGATAATGCTTGTTTTTGTAATCCCCCTTTTTATGTTTTTCTTCTATGTTTTTGTTAATGTTTTTTATGGCTCTTATTTTGTTTTGTGTGGTGTTTATCTTTATTATATTATATAAATGAAAATCTTGTTTCATTTTTTTGTATAATTATTTTCAATTTTGAAGGCTACATTCTCATTTTAATGTAATAATATATAAGTTAGAAACTTGAACCTTTTTGATATGAAGTTATCATCTATAGCTTTTGATAGTCACACTTTATAAGCTGAAGTTTTTTTCAAACATTTCCCATTAATAGGCATATATAAGGCTGTAACTATATCTTTTGAGAGTCAGACTTATCTATGTGGAAGTTTTTTTATTCATTTCTTAAAACTTCACACTAAAGATGCTGAAGTTTTATCCAGAAGTCTGCAATTTTTGTAATGAGTTTTTCCAAAATTTTAGAGAAAACATGCTGAAGTTATTTAGTTCATTTGCTAAAACTTCAGACTAAACACGCTAATGTTTTGTCCTGCAGTATGAATACTACATGCAGAAAGGTGTAGTTTTTATTATATATATGTGTGTTTTTTGTGTGTGTGTGTGTGTGTTAAAGATATATATTTACTTATAATTTTTTCTCGCTGAAGTGATTGCATACTTTTTTAGAATGCAACCAAACTTGTAAGCCGCCAACAAAAATGAGTGATTTGTACTTCAAGCAATATATAAACGAGTATTTTTCAATCCAAAAACTTTTTTTTTTTATTTCTATGAAAACAATCACATTTCACATATATCATTCAATAATGAAAGTCTAAATTCAGAATATCTATCTTCCTTTAGAATAAATGTTTTCAAGGATTATTGAACATTTGAGTATTTTCAGCATGTTTCTTGGAATATGGATGAGGTACTGGAGAAGACAAGCAAGTTGTTTTGTTATGCCCAATTTATTTACAACGACTGCATTTGGTAGTCTTCAATGGTACTGATTCAGTCGGAGGGATATACCTCTTCTTTTGTCTTATTCCTTGTAGAATTTCTGCATCGGGAGGTTTTGTTATTTCAGATTCTACATTTTGTGGTATATCCGATGAATTTTGATCTCCCACAGTATTTACATGTCCTTCATATGTTTTGAACTATATTTTCCTTGAATATCGTTTTGAGCAGTAATCAAATTTCTGCAAATATCTTTTATTGATAGCAGCATCTGTGTGTGGACATGGCAATTCATCAAGTTGGAATTCCAAGCAGTCACAAGTTCTCTTATTTAAGTCCACAACGAATTCTATTCCTTCATTATTTATTCTAAATAACATTGAATCAATGTTGAACACCTAAGAAGGGATAAAAAAGGAAAAAACTATATTAGTGTATTATTGCTTCAAAAAGAAAAAATATGAAGTTTTTTATATGTAAGCAGTAAATCACTGCAGCAGACATTAAAAGCTGAAGTGATTATGCATTGGTTAATTACTCCAGCGAAAACACACTGAAGTAAATTCTGAAGTTAATAAATATACTTACAAACATTTTGCAAGCCAAGTCCATCTTCTTATTTATCTCTTCTTCTGCCCATATTGATACTTTGTGAAAAGTTTCATGTGCTTTTTGTTTCTTCGTAAAACTACTCTGTGATGACCCAAAAGGTCATCTTATGTTTTAGAACTCGAATCTGCGCTCTTAAGCCTTAAAAATCTTATTTTTACTCTCCTCGATTTGCGTGTGTAGTCCGGCCAGGTTTTCGAAAAGCTTTATGTTGAAAATTTATGAAAATAAGAATTTATGCCTTAAAAGTTGATTTTAGTTGAATTCGGTCAACACTTTTGTTAACGGGCCCGGATCCATGTTTTGACGATCCCGGTGGGTCTGTATTGAATTATGGGACCTGGGCGTATGCCTGGAATCAAATTCGGAGGTCCCTAGCCCAAGTTATGAATTTTTTCTAAAAATTAATTATTTTTAAGAATTGATTGATGTTTGACATTGTTAGTGCCGGGTTCGTATTCTGGTTCCGAAGCCCGGTACAGGTTCATTATGATATTTAAGACTTGTCTGTGAAATTTTGTGAGAAACGGAGTTGATTTGACGTGATTCAGAAGTCCAATTGAGAAAATATGAATTTTAAAGTGTTCTTGAGAATTTTATTTAATTTGATGCTAAATTCGTAGTTCTATGTGTTATTTTGGCGATTTGACCGCGCGAGCAAGTCCGTATGATGTTTTTAGACTTGTGGGCATGTTCGGTTTGGAGCCCCGAGGGCTCGGGTGAGTTTCGAATAGGCACGTGATGTTTTGAACTTAGAAACTTTTGCTGGTATAACTGAACCTGTTGCAGGCCTCTGATTTTGCAATTGCGAGATCAGGCTTCGCAAATGCGAACTAAGCAGGCCTGGAAATTGCGAGGTATCTATCGTAATTGCAAAGAAGGCCTGGGCCAGCATGTTCTCGCAATTGCGAGATTTTCTTCGTAATTGCGATGGGGGTCTGGGGAAGGGTATGTTCGCAAATGTGAATTTCTGCCCGCAAATGCGATGGGGCAATTGTCGCAAATGCGACATATTCTTCGCAAATGCGAAGGCAGCGGAAATGTGAAGGATCTCGCATTTGCGATGTCGCAAATGCGACATCCGCAGCTGATAACTTTGGACTTAGACGGGATTTTTCATTCATTCTTCAATTTTTCGAACCCTAAACCTTAAGAGGCGATTTTTCAAAGACCAAATCTTCCCCAAATCATAGGTAAGTGATTCCTAACTCTTTTCTTTCAATCTTTTACATCTTATAACAAGATTTCAACGTAGAATCTAGAATTATTATGGTGAAATTAGGATTTTTGGGTAGAACTTAGGAATTTCAAAATTTGGGGATTTAGACCTCGAATTGAGGTCGGATTCCAAAACCAATTGTATATCCGGGCTGGAGGTAGAATGGGTAAAAGGACTTTTGTCCGAATCTCGGGTTTTGACCAAGCGGGCCCGGGGTCGATTTTTCGACTTTTTGGAGGAAAATTTGGGAAATTTAATTTATGAAATATAATTGATTCCTTTAGAAATATTTGATGTTATTGAGTCATTTTTGAATAGATACGAGTGGTTTAGCGGTGAATTCCAAAGGAAAAGCTGTGATTGAGAATTAAGTGGTCTTCGGAGTAAGGTAAGTGTCGTGTCTAACTTTGGCTTGAGGGAATATGTATTATATGTTTATTTGCTACGTGTTTGGTTGTTAAATACGATGTATAGGTGAGGTGACGAGCATCTATGCATCATTGTCGAGTCATAACATGAGGAGTGTAAAGCACGAAGGGTGATGCCGTGCATGCATTATTTATATTGTGAGGAAGAGTGTAAAGCACAAAGGGTGATTCCATGTATATTATGAGAGGTTTAATGCACGAAGGGTGATGCCGTACCGTTCTATTTATTTACTTGGTGAGGTTGAGAGTAAAAGCACGAAGAGTGATGTCGTGCTATTCTATTTATTTATTTGGTGAGGTTGAGAGTAAAAGCACGAAGGGTGATGCCGTGCAATTTTCCTTTGTCGTTTTAATTGCTCAATTTGTTTAAGAATTTTCGGTTCTTTTCATTATTCTCACTCGTTATATTCTATTCCCCCACTGTATGTCCCCTTCCCATTATTTCTGCGTTACTCCTTTATTTATTGTTATTGCCACTAGCATGATTATACTATTCAGGCTATATGTGGGTGTCTTGTCCTAGCCTCGTCACTACTTCGCCGAGGTTAGGCTCGGCACTTACCAGTACATGGGGTCGGTTATACTGATGCTTCACTCTGCACTTTATGTGCAGATTTTGGTACTGGCTCAGGTTGATCAAGATTTTGCTATTGGTCCGCTGTCCGAAGATTCAAGGTAGATCTGTCGGCGTTCACAGACCTTGAAGTCCCCGTCTATATTTTATGTCCTACTGTTTTCTTTCATTCAGACAATTGTATTTCTTTTAGACTATTACTTGTAGTAAATTCTAGAATGCTCGTGAATTGTGACTCCAGATCCGGGTGGTAGTAATTAATACAGTTTTATGATATTCCGCACTTATTATATTTCATCTTAGTTAATTATTGTTAATTACTGAATGTAAATAAAGAATTGGTTTAATAATTCTCTAACGTTGGCTTGCCTAGCAAGTGGAATCTTAGGCGCCATCATGGTCCCGTCGGTGGGAAGTTTTGGGCCGTGATAGTTGGTATCAGAGCGCTAGGTTGCCTAGGTCTCACAATTCATGAGCAAGCTTAGTAGAGTCTGGAGGATCGGTACGGAGACGTCTGTGCTTATCTTCCAGAGGCTATGAAGTTTAGGAATAAGTTTCACTTCTATTCTTCTCTGTCGTGCGATTTTTCTTTCTCAATACTCATTGAACTCTTCTACTCTTATTCTATCGTAGATGGCGAGAACACGTACCGCTTCCTCAGCTGAGCAACAGCCATAGCCTCCAGTGGCATCTCCTACACGGGGCAGAGGTCGAGGCCGAGGCCGTGCTAGAGGCCGAGGCAGGGGCAGGGCTCAGCCTAGAGCCCAAGAAGTAACCCCAGCAGTAGAGCCTCAGATAGAGCTTGACGAGGAGGTTCCAACCCAGACTGTTCCTACCGGACCAGCTCAGGTTCCGGAGGGGTTCATTTCCACCCCAGTACTTCAGGACGCTTTGGTCAGTTTGGTGGGCCTTATGGATAGTGTGGCCCAGACTGGCGCATTTACCATGGCACCAGCAGTCTCTCAGGCTGGAGGAGGAGCCAAGACTCCCACCACTCCTGCTCCGGAGCAGATAGCTCCCCAGTATCAGGCTCCAGCAGCTCAGCTAGTCATATTAGTGCGGCCGGCTATTACGGCACACGTCGGAGACGGGCCAACTATGTCTTCTGATGCTTTATGGATATTGGACAGGTTTATCAAGCTCTTTCCTGTTCGCTTCAGTGGTGCTCATTCAGAGGATCCCCATGAGTATCTTGACAGTTGTCATGAGGTTCTACGGAACATGGGTATAGTGGAGACCAATGGGGTCGATTTTGCTGCATTTGAGATGACTAGTTCCACCAAGAAATGGTGGAGAGATTACTTGTTGACCAGACCAGCTAGGTCACCTGCTCTTACTTGGGACCAGTTCTCTCAGCTCTTCATAGAGAAGTTTCTGCCTATCACATTGAGAGATTAGCGTCGCTGTCAGTTTGAGCGTCTCTAGTAGGGTAGTATGACTGTTACTCAGTATGAGACCCGTTTTGTGGATTTGGCCCGTCATGCTATTCTTCTGCTTCCCACCGAGAGAGAAAGGGTGAGGAGATTTATTGATGGACTTGCTCAGCCCATTAGATTGCAGATGGCTAAGGAGATTAGGAGTGAGATTTCTTTTCAGGCAGCTGCTAATGTCGCCAGACGAGTCGAAATGGTTCTTACTCAGGGAGGTCAGGGGTCTGACAAGAGACCTTGTCATTCCGGTGAGTTCAGCGGTGCCTCATCTAGAGGCAGGAGTACTTTTAGTAGAGGCCATCCTCCCAGGCCATTTCATTCAGCGCTCCAGGCATCCCACGGTGTCTCGGGTGGTCGTGGCCCTGAGATGCATTATTCCGACCAGCTAGCCTACAGTGCACCACCAGATCCTATTAGTGCACCTCCGTTTCAGAGTTATCAGGATGGTTATTCGGGTCGATAGGGTCAGTTTCAGGGTCAGCAGTCATAACATCCAAAGTTATGCTATACTTGTGGTAAACCGAGGCACATTACTAGATTTTGCCCTCGAGGAATGGGCAGCTCACAACATCAGAGTTCTCGTGCCATGGTTCCGGCACCAGTTGCTGCACCACCTGCTCAGTCAGCCAGAGGCAGGGGTCAGGCAGCCATAGGTAGAGGCCAGACTGTTAGAGGTGGAGGTCAGGCCGTTAGAGGTGGAGACCAGCTAGTTAGAGGCCATCCCAGGGATGTAGTTCAGGGTGGTGGGGCCCAGACCCATTGTTATGCTTTCCCAGCCAGGCTTGAGGCTGAGTCATCTGACGCTGTTATCACAGGTACTGTTTCAGTTTTCAGTAGAGATGCTTCAATTCATTTTGATCCGGGATCTACTTACTCTTATGTGTCATCCTATTTTGCTTCCTAGTTGGTTGTGCCCCGTGATTCTTTGAGTGCTCCTATGTGTGTGTCCACACCAGCAGGAGATGCTATTGTTGTAAATCGTGTTTATCGTTCGTGTGTGGTCACCATTGAGAGTTTTGAGACTCGTGTAGATCTTCTACTTCTTGACATGGTTGATTTTGATGTCATACTGGGTATGGATTGGCTGTCACCTTATCATGCTATATTAGATTATCACGCCAAGATGGTGACCTTAGCCTTGCAGGGTTTGCCTCGATTAGAGTGGAGAGGGAATCTTGGCCATTCTGCCAGCAGGGTTATCTCTCATGTGAAGGCTCGACATATGGTCGAGAAGGGGTGTCTAGCTTATTTAGCTTATGTTCGCAATTCTAGTGCGGAGGTTCCTTCCATAGATTCGGTGCCGGTTGTTCGTGAGTTTCCAGAGGTGTTTCCTGCAGACCTACCGGGGATGCCACCCGACAGGGATATTGATTTCTGCATTGATTTGGCTCTGGGCACTCAGCCTATTTCCATTCCACCATATCGCATGGCCCCGCCAGAGTTGAAAGAATTGAAGGAGCAGTTACAAGATTTGCTTGATAAGGGCTTCATTAGACCTAGTGTCTCGCCCTGGGGGTACACCTGTGTTGTTTGTGAAGAAGAAAGATGGATCTATGAGGATGTGTATAGATTATCGGCAGTTGAACAAAGTCACCTTTAAGAACAAGTATCCATTGCCGAGGATTGATAATTTATTTGATCAGCTTCAGGGTGCCAAGATGTTTTCAAAGATTTATTTGAGATCTGGTTACCATCAGTTGAGGATTAGGGCATCCGATGTTCCTAAGACACCTTTTCGGACTCGGTATGGGCATTATAAGTTTATAGTGATGTCATTTGGGCTGACAAATGCCCCAGCAGCATTCATGGATTTGATGAACCGGGTGTTCAAACCCTACTTGGATTCCTTTGTGGTTGTGTTTATTGATGATATCTTGATCTACTCCCACAGTCGAGAGGAGCATGAGCAATACCTTCAGATCATTCTTCAGACTCTAAAAGACAGCCAGTTATATGATAAGTTCTCAAAATGCGAGTTTTGGTTGAGTTCAGTTGTTTTCTTGAGTCACGTTGTATCAGTAGAGGGTATTCAAGTGGACCCTAAGAAGATTGAGGCAGTTCAGAACTGGTCTAGACCCACATCAGCTACAGAGATCCGTAGTTTCCCGGGTTTGGCGAACTATTACCGTCGATTTGTGGAGGGGTTTTCATCTATAGCAGCCCCGTTGACCAAATTGACCCAGAAGGATGCCCCGTTCAGGTGGTCAGACGAGTGTGAAGTGAGCTTTCAGAAGCTCAAGACTGTTTTGACTACGACACTAGTATTGGTGCTACCCACAGGTTCAGGATCTTATACAGTATATTGTGACGCATCTCGTATTAGTCTGGGTGCGGTATTGATGCAGGGTGGCAATGTTATTGCATATGCTTCGCGGCAGCTGAAGGTTCACAAGAAGAATTACCTTGTTCATGATCTAGAGCTGGCATCCATTGTTCACGCGCTAAAGATTTGGAGGCACTATCTTTACGGCGTGCCATGTGAGGTATTCACTGATCATCGGAGCTTGCAGTATTTGTTCAAGCAGAAGGAACTAAATTTGAGGTAGAGGAGGTGGCTAGAGCTATTGAAAGACTATGATATCACTATATTGTACCATCCAGGAAAGGCCAATGTGGTGGCCGATGCATTGAGTAGAAAAGCAATGAGTATGGGCAGCCTTGCTTATATTCCAGTTGGTGAGAGACCACTAGCATTGGAGGTTCAGGCCCTGGCCAACCAGTTCGTGAGGTTAGATGTTTCTGAGCCCAACCTTGTTCTATCTTGTACAGTTACTCGGTCTTCTTTGTTTGAGCGCATCAGAGATCGGCAGGATGACGATCCTCATTTACTTGTCCTTAGAGACACAGTGCAGCATGGTGGTGCCAAGCAGGTTACTGTTGGAGATGACTGAGTTTTGAGGATGCGGGGTAGTATTTGTGTGCCTAATGTGGATGAACTTCATGAGTTAATCCTTAAGGAGTCCTACAGTTCCCGGTATTCTATTCATCCGGGCACCGCCAAGATGTACCAGGATTTGAGGCGGCATTATTGGTAGAGGCGAATGAAGAAGGACATAGTTGCCTATGTAGCTCGGTGCCTAAATTGCCAGCAGGTAAATTGTGAGCATCAGAGACCTGGTGGTTTACTTCAGAGGTTAGATGTTCCTGAGTGGAAGTGGAAGTGTATCACTATGAATTTTGTTAGTGGACTCCCATGGACTCAGAGGAAGGTTGATGCAGTTTGGGTTATTATGGACAGGCTGACTAAGTCAACGCATTTTATTCCTGTGGCAGTTACATATTCCTCGGAGCGGTTGGCAGAGATTTACATTCGTGAGATCGTCTGTCTTCACGGTGTGCATGTGTCTATCATTTTTGATCGAGGTACGCAGTTTACCTCACACTTTTGGAGGGCAGTACAGTGTGAGTTAGGTACACGGGTTGAGTTGAGCACAGCATTCCATACTCAGACGGACGGACAGTCCGAGCGTACTATTCAGATCTTGGAGGATATGCACCGCGCCTGTGTTATTGACTTTGGAGTTTCTTGGGATCAGTTCTTGCCGTTAGCGGAGTTTGCCTATAATAACAGCTACCAGTCGAGCATTCAGATGGCTCCCTATGAGGCATTATATGGTAGACGGTGTAGGTCGCCAGTTGGATGGTTTGAGCTGGGGGAGGCTCGGTTATTGGGTAAAGATTTAGTTCAGGAGGCCTTGGACAAGGTCAAGATTATACAGGATTGACTTCATACAGCTCAGTCCAGGCAAAAGAGTTATGCCGACCGTAGAGTTCGTGATGTGGCATTCATGGTCGGAGAGAGGGTATTACTTCGGGTATTGCCCATGAAGGGTGTTATGTGATTTGGGAAGAAGGGCAAGTTGAGCCCTAGGTATATCGGGCCATTTGAGATCCTCGAGAAAGTAGGGGAGGTAGCTTACAGGCTTGCGTTGCCACCTAGTTTAGTAGCTGTTTATCCGGTATTCCATGTGTCTATGCTCCAGAAATATCATAGTGATCCGTCCCATGTGTTAGATTTCAGCTCTGTCCAGTTGGACAAGGATTTGACTTACGAGGAGCCGGTGGCAATTCTAGCCCGGCAAGTTCGCCAGTTGAGATCAAAGAGTTACCCTTCAGTTCGAGTGAAGTGGAGAGGTCAGCCTATTGAGGCAGCTACTTGGGAGTCCGAGTCCGATATTGTCACGACCCGGAATTCCCATCAACGGGATCGTGATGGCGCCTAACATTTCACTTGATAGGCAAGCCAACGTTAGAGAATCATTAAACCAATTCCTTATTCCTACTCAGTAAATAACAATAATTAACTAAGATGAAATATAATAAGTGCGGAATTTTTATAAAACTGTATTAATTACTACCACCCGGATCTGGAGTCACAATTCACGAGCATTCTAGAATTTACTACAAGTAATAGTCTGAAAGAAATAAAACTGTTTGAATGAAAGAAAATAGTAGGACATAAAAGATAGACGGGGACTTCAAGATCTGTGAACGCCGACAGATCTACCTTGAGTCTCCGGACAGCGGACCAATAGCAAAATCTCGGTCAACCTGAGCCGGTACCAAAATTTGCACAGAAAGTACAGAGTGTAGCATCAGTACAACCGACCCCATGTACTGGTAAGTATCGAGCCTAACCTCGGCGAAGTAGTGACGAGGCTAGGACAAGACACCCATATATAACCTGAACAGTATAATCATGCTAGTGACAACAACAGTAAATAAAGAAATAACGCAGAAATAATGGGAAGAGAACATACAATGGGGGGAATACAACATAAAGAGTGAGGATAATGAAAAGACAGACTTAAACTGAAAATCCTTAAACGAATTGAGCAATTAAAACAACAAGGAAAATTGCACGGCATCACCCTTCGTGCTTTTACTCTCAACCTCACCAAATAAATAAATAGAACGACACGACATCACCCTTCGTGCATTTACTCTCAACCTCACCAAATAAATAAATAGAACGGCACGGCATCACCCTTCGTGCATTAAACCTATCATAATATACACGGCATCACCCTTCGTGATTTACACTCTTCCTCACAATATAAATAATGCATGCACGGCATCACCCTTCATGCTTTACACTCCTCCCCACCAATCACATAATCAATAACAACGGATAGATAAGAGTATCACAAAGAAACCAGTATTGTACCCATAATCAATAGCACAATGTAATCTCAACCTTGAATCAATATTCGAAAGTTACCAAATCTCAATGAAACCAGATATAAGTCACCCAACATTTCAAATAACCCGTTAAGCATGTATAGTAGAATTTAAGGCTACAAAATAGACAAGAATAAAATTTCACTCGCATGCTATGACTCGACAACGACGCATAGATGCTCGTCACCTCACCTATACATCGTATTTAACAACCAAACATGTAGCAAATAAATACATAATACCTATTCCCTCAAGCCAAAGTTAGACACGACACTTACCTTGCTCCGAAGACCACTTAATTCTCAATCACAGCTTTTTCCTTTGGAATTCACCTCCAAACCACTCGTATCTATTCAAAAATGTCTCAATACCATCAAATATTGCTAAAGGAATCAATTATATTTCATAAATTAAATTTCCCAAATTTTCCTCCAAAAGGTTAAAAAATCGACCCCGAGCCCGCTTGATCAAAACCCGAGGTTCAGACCAAAATCATTTTACCCATTCACCCCCGAGCTCGAATATGTAATTAGTTTTGGAATCCGACCTCAAATTGAGATCTAAATCCTCAAATTTTGAAATTCCTAAGTTCTACCCAAAAATCCTAATTTGACCATAAAAAGTTTAGATTCTAGGTTGAAATCTTGTTATAAGATGTAAAAGATTGAAAGAAAAGAGTTAGGAAACACTTACCTATAATTTGGGGAAGATTTGGTCTTTGGAAAATTGCCTCTTAAGGTTTAGGGTTTTGAAAGTATGAAGAATGAATGAAAAATCCCGTCTAAGTCCCTTTTACTCAGCTGCAGATGTCGCAATTGCGACATGAGCTTCGCAAATGCGAAGGAACGCAATTGCGATGCCCTTCACAATCCCTCTTCCTTCGCTAATGCGAGGAAAGTGTCGCATTTGCGATAATTGGCCCATCGCATTTGCGGATAGAAATTCGCATTTGCGAACATACCCTTCCCCAGACCCCTATCGCAATTGTGAAGAAAATCTCGCAATTGCGAGAACATGCTGGCCCAGGCCTTCTTCGCAATTGCGATAAATACCTCACAATTGCCAGGCCTGCTTAGTTCGCATTTGCGAAGCCTGATCTCGCAATTGCGAGATCAGAGGCCTGCAACAGGTTCAATTATACCAGCAAAATTTTCTAAGTTCAAAACATCCCGTGGCCTATCCAACAGTTTGATAGTGACAAGATTGACCATCATAGGACAGTAAACCATTTCAAAGAGTTTCAAATTAAAGCATGATCCAGAAACAACCTAAAGACCTTTAGATGATAGTCTAATAGAATCATGAACAAGAAACAGGTAGAGTACAGTCTTTATATGAAGGTGTTAACATGAGAACCTAATGGGAATGTGGTTGCAAACAGCATAACAACATGCTAGTGGGCACAATTTGCAAGCATATCACTTAGTTGATCATGAAACTTAACATGATGGACATTAACTATAGTACAAAGAATCTAAAGAACTCATAGTAGGTAAAAAAAAACATGTCAATTATAGGCTAACAGGACAAGCAGACATTAGGATTCATGTCTGTCGACCCCACATGAGAGAAAAAACTACACATTGGTATTTATCCTAGAAGAAAATGCTAAGAGTGCAGGATTGACAGGTCAAGGAACACAATTATCAGAGTTACAAATCGCCGACAGACATGCTTGGCTAAAGATTAAGACAATGCTATAACATGGGAGAGTCAAGGATCAGTTTGCATGAAATAGTAGATTACACCTAAAGGATTCAATAGGAAGAGATTCATTAAAGCAGATTCTGATCAAGAAATGAAATCTAAGGCATGAATGTGAACTCATAATATGCAAAAGACACGACATTAAGGTTAACATGAGCATGACCAATTAGGCAAAACCTAAGAAGGCCAGAAACCACTTTAATCAGATACATAGAGTGAAGGTATACTACACATGTTAAAACCTATCAAGTTCGATACTAGAGAACATGGAACTGCAGAACATCATTGAGACAATAGAATTACAGAAAGTATACAACAATACAATACTGGGAGTTCACAAATAATAAAGAAACTTAGAGCATGCTTGTCTAAAAGTTCAAACAGTGTTGGCATGCAGAATACACATACATGAATAAGTAGAGGAGTAATAATTAAGGCTGTAAAGGGTCAACAATGCTAGCCAGTTGCGAAGATAAACTAGCAAAAGAGTGAGCAACTCAGAATCTCGGCAATGACAGCAAAAGAAAGACAACAGTGAGAACCCCAGATCCTAGTACATCAGAGTTTATAGGAGCTTCAATGAGCCCCGAGCAGTGCTCACACTAGGGAGGTTGATAGAGAAGATTTTGGTAGCATTAGCTTTCAGCCGACCACAATCAAGAGAGCAAAAATAGTATTAGAAGGTGTGAAAGTGAGAGAATAACGGTCGTTCTGAGATCTCTTTGGGGGAATTAGGGGAGGGGTTTATATAGTGTTGAAATTGAATGAACAAACATGGAAAACAATCAATTAAGCACAAATAAGGAAAGAAAATATCACATACAAATCAGAATCAGTAGAAGAGATGTAGAATCTCAAACCCTAGTTGGGTTCAATCGCTTGAAAATTGAATCAAAGGTGCAAATCGCTCATTGTTGAGCATTTATAGACGAAATCATCATCCAAATTCCTAAAATCGAGTCTGCCTGGCCAATTTTTGTAGAGAATACTTTTCAAAATCAAGCAAGTACTTAGGTGATACCATAAAGAAACAACCATTAGCTAAGCAACACAAATATGGCAAGCAAATAATGGGTGAATCCCATTGTTAACGGGATTAGGAGAGGGGTTGGAAAGGGCATCGATTAGGGATCTTCAGAGAAGAGGGGGAGGTTCTAGGGATTTTAGGGGTGGCGGATGGATAAAAATGGGTTACGTTTTTTGGGTGAGAGGATATAAAGAGTTGGGTAAGTTTATTATGGGTAGTTGATCATTTGAGATCAACGGCCAGGATCAAAGGGGAAGCAGGGCGGGTTATTTTAATGGGTACCGACTGGATTAGAGAATTAGAGGGGATCTGGTTTGGACTGGGGCGTTTATTGGGCTAAGATGGGGTGTTTGGGCTGCCAATTTGGTCCGAAAATAATGGTCTGGTTTGGGCCAACTTTTAAAGCAAGGAAATTAAAAATAATAAAAAATATCTAAATAAGTGTAAAAATATTATTTGAATAAATAAATATTTTAAAATAATAGCTAAAAGTTTTAATCATATAAAAAATTATTTTAACCCTAATAAATTAATAAACACAATTAATTGTAAAGTATAGGCTATTACTGCAAAAAATGCATTAAATAGTTAAACATGCAAATTAAATTATTTTAAAATAAAATAAAATATTATAAAGCATATATATGGTCGTAAATGATAAATTTGGGCAATTAAATCATCACAAAATAATGTAAATGGGTAATTAAAACATATTCAAGTAATTTTAATGCAAGAAAATCAATTTTAAAGCTTTAAAAATTATGAAAGATTATAAAATATACTTGTATGACTTTTGTTTTTGTAAATTAAATAATGATGAAAAAGGGTATTTTGAAAGTATATATATATATACTATTTAAAAATATGAGGGCAAAATTGGGTATCAACAGCTGCCCCTCTTTACCCGAGAATGATGAAAGAGTTGTCGGGTAAAGAAAGTGATGACCAATTTTGTCCGAAGTGACAGAGGAATGATGTGTTTTGAAAAAATGGGGGTCTAACCCTAGTTTTTGAGTTGCCTACATATCTCTGGTGTTACGGGAATCAGGTCGTGTGTAGTTCTGGATCCAACGACGAACGAAATCGATGGAGTTGTTATAAGAGTGGTCGTACGTTTCAAAAAGGATCTTTGGGTAGGATAGTGTCGTAAGTAACAGATAATTTTAGATGGATCTATGAATGTGAAATGAACGTTACAGATGTATGAGGCAGATATTTGAACGATTATAGAACAAAAGGTAATCAATTACTGGTCGTCGGTTACGTTTGAGGTGATTGAAGGATGTGAACATTGTGAACAGAAAACAGAGCGAGAATTGCTCCTATTTGTAGAATGGCTTCCTCCCGAGTTACCTGCAAAACTTAAAACGCAGTGCATGTGAATATATATGGGTTATTGCAAAAATTTAAACATGATGCAAATTCCCTTCGGACCATGAGCGTTGTCTTTGGACGATGAGGATGGTGTCCTTAGACTATGATGTCCTGGGTCATGAAGTGTATGATAAGGGATTCCCTGGCCATGGAATGGTGTCCTTGGTCTATGGGGATGATGCCTCTGGACTATGACGCCTTTGAATAATGATATGCAATTTCAAGAGATCCTCCGGCCATGGAATGGTGTCTTCAGGCTATAAGGATGGTGCCTTCAGACTATGACGCCTTCAACAATGTGGCAATGTTTCAGCCCATGAAATGCAAAGATGTGGTGATATCGATCGTTTGATAAAGGAAACAAGTGATGCTTAGTCATATGCGAGGACGAGACAAGACAAGGCTTAGTCTTGTATGAGATGAGGGCAATGCTTAGAGCTATGCGAAGAAAGGAGGCAATGCTTAGTCTTATGCAGTGTAGCGAAGAAAGTGTTTAGTCTTATGCAAGGGAAGGCAATGCTTAGCCTCATACAATAATGGAGGCAGTGCTTAGCCTCATGCAAAGGATGGAGACAATGCTTAGTCTCATGCAAGGAAGGCAGTGTTTAGCCGTACGCAATAATGGAGGCAATGCTTGACCTCATGCGATATAGTGGAGACAGTGCTTAGTCTCATGCAAGGAAAGGCAATGCTTATCCTTATAAGGTGTGGAGGCAGTGCTTATCCTTATGTAGTATGGAGGCAGTGCTTAGCCTCATGCAAGAAATGGAGACAATACTTAGTTTCATGCAAGGAAAGGCAGTGCTTAGCCTTATGCAGTAATGGAGGCAATGCTTAGCCTCGTGCAAGGAATGGAGACAATGCTTAGTCTCATACAAATAAAGGAAGTACTTAGCCTTATTCTATTATAGAGGCAATGCTTAGCCTCATGCAAGGTGAGGGCAACGTTTAGCCCTATGCAAGGAGTAGAGACAATGTTTAGTCTCATGCAAAGGAAGACAATGCTTAGCCTTATGCAATGATGAGGGCAGTGTTTAGCCCTATGCAAGCAAAGCAATGACTAAACGCGAGAGGATAAAGAATTTCTTAGCTTGATGTGTTTGCATTTGGCGACTTTTGTTGTTATGAAGATAGTGATCTTGCTGTGTGTATGTATTTACGAACGTTCCTGTTATGTTCATTGTACCTGCATCCGAAGAAAAATCGTGAGTTTTGCGGGAAAAAGGTTGGTTCGTGCTCTCGATTCCTTGCTTTGCCTTTGCTCTTGTCGGGAGGTCCTGCTTAAGTCACCCCAGGTAATGTCTGGCTGCTATAAAAATAAAATTTTCGAAAAACATGCATTTGTAATAAATTTTTTATATAAAAATGTAGTTGTTTGAAATATGTGATAATGCATGAGAGCAAATAATTTTTTGAATTGATGACTGTGACACGCTTTTGATACATTGCAACCTTCCTAACTTGGAATTTTGAGGATCCTTCTCAAAATTCTGCTCCAGTTTAAACACATACTTCTTGCGATACATTCCTTGGCAGTTCCAAACATTACGAGATCGGGCAAACCGAGATCTTGCCCCAGTTTCTAACCAGGGGGGAAATGAAGATTTTATTATGATGTGACCGAACCCACTGGGTTACCTACGTATCCCCTCTTAAACGGGAATCAGTTAAGCGTAGTTCAGTTACATCAAATAGAAAGTACAAACATAGGCTTAAACATAATATCTTATGACTGCGTCCGAATTGATAGGTTTTGGCCAAATCTCTCCATCCATCTCTGCAAGTATAACTGTTCCTCCTGTTAATTCTCGGTGAACAATGTAAGGGCCTTTCCAATTGGGTGAGAATTTCCCCTTTGCTTCATCTTGATGTGGGAAGATCCGTTTCAGTACCAATTGCCCCGGTGTGAATTGCCTCGACCTAACTTTTTTGTTGAAAGCTCTTGCCATTCTATTCTGGTAGAGTTAATTGTGACACATTGCGTTCATTCTTTTCCCATCAATGAGAGCTAATTGTTCATACTGGCTCCGTACCCATTCCACGTCGCTGAGCTCGGCTTCTTGTATGATTCTTAAGCAAGGGATTTCCACTTCGGCGGAAATAACGGCTTCAGTACCGTAAACCTATAGATAAGGAGTTGCCCCAGTTGATGTACGGATCATGGTGTGATACCCGAGCAAAGCAAACAGTAGCTTTTTGTGCCATTGTTTGTAATTATCTGTCATTTTCCTCAATATCTTCCTGATGTTCTTGTTGGCAGCTTCTACGTCTCCATTCATTTGTGGCATGTATGCTATAGTGTTCCGATGCTTGATCTTGAATGTTTCACACATGGCTTTCATCAAGTCATTGTTGAGATTGGCAGCATTGTCAGTAATGATTGACTCCGGTACTCCAAATTGACAAACGATGCGGTCCCGAACAAAATCTGCTACAACTTACTTAGTTATAGTCTTATAAGATGTGGCTTCAACCCACTTTTTGAAGTAGTCTATAGCCACCACAATGAACCTATGTCCATTTAAAGCAGCGGGTTCGATTGTTCCGATGACATCCCTACCCCAAGCGGAGAAGGGCCAGGGCAAACTTGTTGCATTAAGTTTGTTGGGTGGTACCTATATCATGTTAGCATGTATCTGGCATTAGTGACACTTTGAACATATTTGATGCAGTCTATTTCCATAGTCATCCATAAATACTCTGCTTTTAATATCTTCTTGTCCAGAACGAAACCATTCATGTGGGGCCCGCAAGTTCTGGCATGTATTTCCTCGAGCAATCTAGACGCCTCCTTGGCATCGATGCATCGCAACAAACCCAAATCAGGAGTCCTTCTATACAGAATCCCTCCACTTTGAAAGAAATGATTGGCCAATCTTCGAAGCGTGTGCTTTTGAGTATGGGTAGCATACTCTGGATATCCTCCATTTTCCAAGTATTCCTTGATGTCGTGGAACCATGGATTTCCGTCAATCTCTTCTTCAATATGAGCACAATAAGTTGGCTATTTAGGAATTCCTATTAGGATAGGATCGATGAAATTCTTATATGGGTGTTGTATCATGGAAGACGAAGTGGCTAATGCATCTGCAAACTCATTCTGAATCCTCAGAACATGTTTGAATTCTATCTTTGTGAACCTCTTGATCAACTCTTGTACACAGTACAAGTATGGCCATATTTTGGTGTTCTTTGTAGCCCATTCTCCTAGAACCTGGTGCACCAACAAATTTGAATATCCGATTACCAGTATCTCCTAAATATTCATGTCAATGGCCAACCTGAGTCCCAGGATGCAGGCCTCATATTCTGCCATATTGTTAGTGCACGAAAACCTGAGTTTTGCGGCTACTGGATAGTGTTGACCAATTTCTGATACTAAGACGGCTCTGATACCCACTCCTTTGAAGTTTGCTGCTTCGTCGAAGAACATCCTCCAACCATCGTACACCTCGGGAATATCTTCTCCTACAAACGACACCTCCTCGTCGGGAAAATATGTTTTCAATGATTCATAATCTCCGTCTACGCGATTTTCTGCCAAGTGATCCGCCAATGCTTGCCCTTTGACTGCCTTCTGAGTTACATAGACGATGTCAAACTCACTCAAAAATATTTGCCACTTTGCTTACTTACCTGTAGGCATGGGTTTCTAAAATATATATTTTAGCGGATCCATCCTTGATATGAGATATGTAGTGTGTGCACAGAAATAATGTCTCAACTTCTGGGCTATCCATGTCAAAGCATTGCAAGTGCATTCCAACAAAGAGTACCGGGCTTCATAAGGCGTGAACTTCTTGCTTAGATAATATATCACATGCTCCTTCCTTCCAGTTTTATCATGTTGTCCTAGAACACAACCAAAAGCCCCGTCTAACAAGGGCAAATAGAGCAGCAGAGGTCTTCCTGGTTCTGGTGGTACCAGTACGAGCGGTTTAGATAAATACTCCTTAATTTAGTCGAAGGCCTTCTGGAATTCTTTAGTCCAACTCGTTGCAGCATCTTTCCTCAGCATTCTGAAGATTGGCTCACATATCACGGTTGATTGTGCTATAAAGCGGCTGATGTAATTGAGGTGCCCTAGAAAACTCATCACATCTTTCTTATTCTTTGGAGGCGGAAAGTTATGGATAGCTTTGATTTTTGACGGGTCTAACTCAATAACTCGGCGAATGACGATGAAACCTAATAATTTTCCAGGAGGGACTCCGAAGACACATTTTGCAGAATTCAACTTTAAATTGTATTTTCTAAGCCGATCGAAGAATTTCTTCAAGTCTGCTATGTGATCCGAACTTCTTTTAAATATGATGATAACATCATCCATGTACACCTCTATTTTCTTGTGTATCATGTCGTGGAAGATAGTTGTCATGGCTCTTATGTAGGTGGCCCCAGCATTCTTCAAACCAAACAGCATAATTTTGTAACAATATATTCCCTATGGTGTGATAAAGGCAGTCTTTTCGGCATCCTCTTCATCTATACAGATCTGATGGTATCCTGCGAAGCAATCCACGAAGGATTAGAGTTTATTCTTGGCGCAATTGTCAATCAGTATGTGTATGTTGGGCAGCGGGAAATCATCCTTATGACTTGCTCTATTCAGATCTCGGTAATCGACACATACTCTAACTTTTCCATCTTTCTTCGGAACTGGAACAATGTTGGCCAACCAGGTAGGGTATTCGACCACTTGCAGAACCTTGGCTTTGATTTTCTTGGTGACTTCCTCTTTTATCTTCAAACTCATATCTGGATTGAACTTTCTGAGCTTTTGCTTTACTGGTGGACACATAGGATTGATGGGTAGCTTGTGAGCTATTATGGATGTGCTTAAACCAGTCATATCGTCGTAGGACCATGTAAAGATGTCCTCATACTCCTTTAGGAACTTGATATACTCTTCTTTCTCTGACAGTGATAGATGAATGCTTATGCGCGTTTCCTTGACCGTTTCGGAATCCCCTAAGTTAACTGCCTCAGTTTCCTCCAAATTAGACTTTGGTTTGTTTTCAAAATTCTCTACTCCTTCGATGATTTCCTCAGGTATTATATCGTCTTCCAGATCTTCCAAATCATTGTCCTTATGTTACGTTGTCTCATTACATATCATAGTTGTATGTTAATCAGGATATGTAATAATTATGCTGAAAAGAATGTAGAAAGATAATGATAAATATGAAAATCAATAATGCATTAAAAACTTTTAAAATGTCAACAAGTACGACTCGATGGATCGAGTAATTATTTCAAACAAAATACTAAAAATATCTTAAATGCTCAAAACTATTGGAAAATAATTCATGCTAATTTGCCAGGCTACCCAGGAACTCGGCGAGCCCGGGATGGTGCAACAGTCCAGTTCTTGAGAACAACTCTTTCTTCCATGGTTTGAATAGTAAGGTCTTCCTTCTCCTCTTCCTCAACAATTGCACTGCAGTCCATGTCTTCTTCATCTAGAAACAGCTTCCTCATGCCGGCCAAAACCTCATCTTCCTCAGACCCCCACATCATGTCAACTTGATGGAAAGTCTGGGGCAAAGGTGGTACGAGTTTTTCCATCGGATACTAAGGGGAACACCACGGTGGTGTCCAATCCTGATATTCTTGCCATGTGTATTCATATCCGAGTCCAAAGGTCATTCCATGATACTGTGGTTGTACGGGTTTGGTGATTCCCTGAAGTTTTTTGCCAAGACCCTTGCCTGGTTCATATCCTGTCCACAGCAATATGCTTTCTATCTTCTTGCTCTACCATTTGTCCTTTTCAATTGCGTTAACTTATTCAATGTGATGATATGCTTCTCCCCCCAACTTCCATCTATTTTTGATGACTGGAACGGTCTGATTGGTGTAGATGGAGTTGCTCCCATCTCCATAAATGATAACTTCCTGATGATTCTACTTAAACTTCACATCCTGGTACAGAGTTGAAGACACTGCCCCGGTTGCATGTATCTATGGCCATCCCAACAATAGATTGTAAGTAGCAGATAAATCTAGCACTTGGTATTCGACATCAAACCAAGTCAGACCCATCTGTAGACTGAGGTTGATTTCTCTAATAGTGGCTCTCTGAGATCCACCAAACACCTTCTTATTCATGCTTCTCATTCGTATCTCGTGCAGGCCTTTACCCAGTCTCTTTAGAGTGGTCAGTGGACATATGTTAAGACTTGAAACTCCATCTATCAAGACCTTGGCGATGAAATTATCTTCGAATTGCACCGTGATGTGCAACGCCTTGTTGTGACTCAGTCCTTCTAGTGGTAACTCATCTTCATGGAAAGTGATTTTGTGGATCTCCAATACATATCCGACCATGTTATCCATCTATCCACTAGTGATGTCGGCTGGTACATAAGCTTCAATTAACACCTTCATCAGACCATTCATATGCGTGTCTGAGTTTTGCAATAATGATAAGATGGATATCTGAGCAGGAGTTTTTTTCAAGTGGTCAACAACAGAGTACTCCCTTACTTGTATCTTCCTCTAAAGATCGTCTGTGCCAGTCTCGACAACAGGCGTCTTAGGTGCAGCTTCCTTACTTGTTCCTCCTATATTCTCAGGTGTGTAAACTCTGCCTGTTCTAGTCATACCTTGCGCGGTACCTGTTTCTTCTACTTTGGCTTTTCCCTTTCTCCTTGCTTCCGCAACATAACCCCACGGGATGGCATCAGACTCGTAAGATGGTGTGGGAGCTACCATTATAGTGAAAGATATAGCTACCTCAACTTCAAATGGCGCCTAGGTATGAACCACAACTGGCGTGAGGGTGACCGAAGATGTTTTAGGAGCGTCTCCCTATCGAATGAGTCCAATGGACCCTTTCTGATCCCACTCCTTATCAGTTTCTATCACGTTCACTCCTTCACCTCTGTAATCCGGGAGAGGGTTATTATAAACATTTGGTGCAACTTTCTTTGCTTGTATAACCTTAGTATCGATCAACGTCTGAATCTTGTCTTTCAACATGCGGCACTCCTCAACGGTATGACCCTTCATGCCTGAATGATAAGCATATATTTTATTGGGGTTGATCTATTGGGAGGAATTTCCTCAACAATAACAGGAATAGGGGTGACGTAACCAACAGCCTTCAGTCTCTCATACAGTTGGTTGTGGGTTCAGCAATTGGGGTGTACTGTCTAGGAGGTCTGCGGTCGAAATTTGGACGTGGCTTCGGGTAGTTTTGGGGAACGGGTGGAGGTGAATGGTAATATACAGGTTGAGTATTGTAGGTAATATAGGTGGTGGAAAGGTATTTGTATTTTGGGGGTGAGGGTTGATATGTGGATGGAGGTGTTTGGTATGTAAGGGGAGACTTAGGGCCCTGGGCTACCATCACGGCACCCACTTCTTTCATCTTTGAAATACCTCTTGATTGCAAAGCTTTATTCGTGGCCTGCAGTGCCTCGAAATTATTCACCATCCCATTCTTAATTCCTTCTTCTATTCTTTCTCCTAGCTTGATGATGTCGGAGAACTTGTGATTTTCGATGACCATCAACCTTTCATAATACTGTGAATCTTGAGCTCTAACAAAGAACTTGTTCATTTGTTCTTCTTCAAGTGCTGGCCTTACTTTTGCGGCCTTTGTTCTCCAACGAGTAGCATACTCGCGGAAGGTTTCTATCAACTTCTTCTTGAGGTTTTGAATGTAGAAAATGTCTGGCATATTTTTCTTGTTGAACCTGAATCTATCCATGAAATCTGATGCCATAATCACCCAATTAACCCACTTCTTTGGGTTTTGACTGATATACTAAGACAAAGCATCTCCTGTAAGGCTTTGTATGAACAGTTTCATTTGGATTTATTCAATCCTACCTATTCCTACAAGCTTGTCGTAGTATGTTCTTAGATGTACCTTCGGATCCCCAGTACCACCAAACATTTCGAACTTAGGAGGCTTGTAACCCTCTGGCAGTTCCACATCCGGTTGAATGCACAGGTCCTCATAGTTTAGACCTTCAATGCCTTTCCCACCTTTAACACTCTGGACTCTACCTGTGAGCTTCTTGAGTTCCTACACCATGTTATTAATGAGCAGGTCCTTCTCAATTGATTCGAGTATGTATAGGGTTTGTTGCGGGGTATGGGGTAAGGTTTCCACATATATCGAGTTGTTTTGATGAGTTCCCAGAACTTGGGTATATGGATGGTCATTGGTCGAGTTTTGGGGATTGGGAATGGGCTGTGGTGCATTTTGGGGGGTGTGATAAGTAGTGCTTTGCGGGTATTGAGTTGAATGATGGTGTTGTTTTTGAGGGGTCGGCACTGGTGGCAGGTTAAGGTTCTGGGGTGGTGAGGGATTATGATACTGGTGTGGTGCAAGAGGATTTGGTGGTGGGTTTTGGTTTTGTGGGTTTTGTGGGGGTGTTTGGTTCTGGGTAGTCGGGTTTTGTTGGTTGATGTCGGGAACATTGAGAATGAGGGAGAGGTTTGCCAGATTTCGGACCTACTCAAGCTCGCCCTGTAGTTCCAGGATTTTCTGCTCTAAATGTGAGATCACGTCATTCTTCCCCAGAGTACTTCTGCCATCTGAAGTTTCAATGTTTTCTGCCACAGTAACATTGTATTTCCTGATACTTAAATCATCCATCTTTCCTTTTCCCTTGCTTTTGCCTTTCGGGTCGCTAGGTGGAGGAGGAGGTGGAGGACCTTTGGATCTAGTGTGATAAGCTGATAATGCCAATATGTACGAACCAACCTTTGGGAACGGGAATAATCAAAAAGAAAAGAAAAAGGTACCCAAGTTAGTAAGGTGAAATAAAAGAGTGGTCGCAATATTTTAACATGTTTCATAAAGTCATGCAATAATTCGCGTCCTAATTTGAGGACCTCATTGTGATTGAGGTAGGCCTAAGCAACACATAGACTTGGAGAAAATTGATGCCAACATTTGCTTCATTTTATTAATGCAGAAATGAGCCAAAACAAACTTTTACTAAATCGACAATAATATAATAAAGTTACTAATGGCATTTAGACTTATTATATCAAAATCTAAATCTAAGCTAGAAAGCAGTAAAGAACATTATCTTCTAATCTACTGGGTCACTGAAGGACCTTCTCCATGCTTGGCTCTTTTGACCCCATTAATCATACTTCCCATATCGCACATATTCAATAGTAAGTAAGCTTTTGCCATATTTCCTCATTCTTCGTCATCCATGCCTTGACAGTTCAAAAGTCTCTTTCTCATCTTCCCCTCTAGCTTCATCAGTCCTTGTTACACGTATTCTAATTTTTCTGTTGACTTAGTGGCAATCTCCTTCCATTCCCTTATCGCCTCCATGCTCACTTTGTGCTACTCCAGATGTTTAGCTTCAGACTCGAATACCCTTTTGTGTAGCCTCTTGTACTTAACCTGTGCCTCAGCCACTTCATCTATGATCTTGTCCTTCAGATTGACTACTAGCTTGACGTCCCCCACTACGTCGTCTTCTAGCCATGATAGATAGTAGTACATATGACCGGCGTGATACCTGTCTGGCTCAATGGTTTCTCCTTCCAAAATGATCTTTTGGTTTCACTTGTGTTGCGCCTCGAACTCAAACAAAATGAATCTCCTTTGAAATCTACCTTGTATTGGACCATGTTGGAAACTTGATGTATGACCTGTTTTCTTCATGCTTGCCTCATTACTCTTATGGGAGCGTAAGGATAGATGCTTCGCAACCCGATCAGTAAATGAGTAGTCCCCCTTGACCTGATAATGAATTCACTACTAGGAACCCATTCAAACATCCAGTGTACCTGCTCGTCTGTCAGATTGCTGAAGAAATACACTGAACTTACAATATTTCTAGGTTGTGCAAACCTTTCTAAAATAAACGTCATTTTCTTTAGGTGATGGTTGGCTATGTAGTTATTTAGTGGCCTTCGCAGAAGCTCTTGATGATACTCTCATCTCTAAAGGTGTTCCAGCAGCCAGACTTGTAGCAATAGTTTACAACCCTCAAAGTGTCTGAATCCCTGCTTGCACGATCTAGAGCGCGGTACATCTCAGCTAAGATCATGGGGATGATAGTGTAAGTTTGTCCCTCGATGCCATCTATTAAGGTTCTGGTGACTATGGCTAAACGAGTATGAATCCTTCCCCCTTTCATCGAAAATATCAATAACTTCAAGAAGCAGACAACGGACATGTAAACCCGGCGATGCATCCATCCCAAGGAAGTAATGGCTAGTTCATCATGGTGAAAATGATATGACTTGCTATGCCCATAACGCTCATAAAGAAACTCAAAAGAGATGTATGATTTCTTCAGGCAGAGCAGTTCATCATTCTTCTTAAAACCCAACATTTTTAGAAAACTGCGGGGAGTGCGATTCTCTGGTACCGGTAATCCCGGACTATCCCGTGGCAACTTTGCAAAGCCTCCTATTTCTTCTAGGAGAGGAGTTATTTCTATATTGACAAATCGGAAAACAACTCTTTTCACATCCCAGAACATGGTAGTGGCCTCAATCAATTCCCTATTTGGTTGAATGTTTAGCAAGGATGACAGGTCACCAAGTACTCTCCTCACATGATTTTTGTCGCAAGGTGTAAGGTTTTTCCACCAGTCAAGTAGCAAAGGTGAGATGTTTTAGACCATACCAAACCTGGGGATTTCATGTTTCATTTTTTGCAAACAAACAAAGGTCAGCCCTTTCCCGCTCCAGATCTGACTACTTACGCAATAATGATCAACACGTTGGTACCCTTTTTTCCAAGTAATGCACATAATATGATAGTGTCCATTGGGATTGTGGAGATCCCGTCGGACTTTGGACAAGGTTCGTCTTAGCGGGTTGTTACGTCAATAACGCTTCAACCCGTACTAGGTTTAGCGTGATGTTTGTACATTTAAAATAGGAGTAGGGTTTCTAAAATGGTCTAGACTGGTACTCCCAAGTGGAAAACTTGAGAGGGAAAGGCACGGGACCATTGATTGCACCGCTGATAGACTAGTCTACCATAAATAAGTCTTTCCGATTTAAAAGGGTAATTTTCAAAAAAGCGCGGACACTCATCAAGCGTCACTATGTTAATAATTGGCATGAGTGGAATATGATGTGGAGCATGTCTTATGCAGAAATAATAACACATTGCCAAGTGAGCATGAAAAGAAGAGAAAGAAAGACAAAATAGAGAAGTCAGTTTAGCTCATGAAAACGTAATTAAGCAAATAAAGGTGAATAAGGGAAGGGATGTACATGTCATAATAATTTAAAACAAACAAAGGTGAATAAGGAAAGGGAGGTGCATGTAATAGTAGTTTAAAACAAATAAAGGTGAATAAGGGAAGGGATGTACATGTAATAGCATTTTAAAAGAAAGTAACCCACATAAGTCAAGTTCATTATGGTAAAAGCCTAAGTATATCCCCAGTAGAGTCACCATACTGTCATGCCCCTTTTTCTCTCGAAAGTGGGCTTTGACGTGTGACAACTCTTTTAAAGGGGGGTATTAAAAGAGAAGAGTTTCCACCAAACAATTTTAAGGTCCATTAGGGCACCTAGTTGCAAATAGCTCTATTTGACTAGTCAGCGCCACCAAAGATTGGGTAAGAGCTTAAATTACCTCAAAGAGAAGGTGTTAGGCACTCTTCGAAGTCCACAACTGTGGGTCCCGGCCGAACTTTAAACCATGTGGATTATACAATTAGGCTAGGCGATCAAATAAATAGAAGGGAAGTTCAGAGGTTGAAGAAACATATGAGAATCGGTACAAGTCTTAATGACTACAAGGATACAACTACATTGGTCTATATTAAATGACTAAATATAGATAACAAGTGCATAAATGAAAAAATATGAGGGGGGTCCTAAATTCTTTAGCCTAAAGGATCACCTCATGCAACTTAAATAATACTTCGCAAGTCCCTTAAAGTAGAGATTGCTCGAATTATTTAGCGGGCACAGACTATCATCTCCTGCTACCCGATTACTATGTTGAAGTTGTTTACTTAAAAGCGTTCTAATTCAATTCTAAGCCGTACCCTATGCGTGCACTAACCATCCTATGCCTATGGTCTATGAGGCTTTGGACCTACTACAAGGTGGTTCTAGACTTTACTTAGGTTGCTCAAAATGATAAAACTAAGCGACATGAAAAACAGATAGGACTGCATATAATTGCAATAAAAGGCTCAAGTCACCTCCGCATATAAGCAGGAAAGCATGCAAATAGATTTCTGGTTAGGCAGTAGACAACATTAAGACGTGTTGGAATCGTTAAGTCCTATAGGAATAATTTCTATGTGATTCTGGATTTTAGTATTATATAGCCAATGCTATAATTTCTGGACTAATGTATAGGCAAATTAGAGCATTGCAAGTCCTATAGATATGATATCTAATCATTTGCGTAATAAAGTTGTGAAAACAATCCCATAATTCTGAATTACTAATGCTGGTTTTATAGATATGCGTCTTAGGCAGGTGATAGTACACTATAAGCATGATCTCTAATAGTCGCATAATTAGGCAGTGAAGTCATTTGAAAATACAAGATTCGTAGCGTCAATAAACATCCTATGGGCAGGATTTCTAACAATTGACAATTAGACTTAAATTTTAAACACTTTATCCCTATAGGCATGCTATCTAAATGAAGCAGTACAAAAGCAGCATGAAGCAATTGATTAATTAGTTAAGACCCTATATTCATGGTATCTAGATAAGTAAAAGTATTACATTATTGTATCCTATAGGCATGTCATCTAATAGTGCATAGAAGTACACATGCAAACAAGTGAAACACTTAGGTTCTTACAAACATGTTTCTGATAGTGTGCGGGCATTGGACAGGTTGAATAGGTGAAGTGTTTGAGTTCCTGTAGGCATGATATCTAAGTGCAAAGTCCAGTTTGGATCCTATAGGCATACTCTCTAGCCATTCAAGTCATAACATTATGTGCATATAATTCCAGAGAATGAGACGTGATGAGTAAACAAGCTATTAAGATCCTATAGGTATGATCTCTACCCATTCATGCAAAAGATAAAGTATCCGAGTTCCCCCTTTTAACTAATCCCCAATTGTTTGTTATTAAAAGTTATTATAGGCCCAAGAATGAAATAATACAGACTTGAAAATGACAAAATACAGGCTGAAACAAATACAAGCCCACTAAAGCAATTACAGGCCCAATACAAAAGTGACCCACAGATATCCCAGGACTTTAATAGTCTTACTCTCCAGACAAACAGCAGACCCAAACCACAAGCTCACAAGACAACTAGAATGCCCTGAATCCAGTGCTCAGGACCAACAACATACATGGCCCATTTCCAGGCCCAATGAATAACTTACTTATCCAAATGGATGCTAAATTTAGCTATGCAGGTGACACAATACTCATGGAATAACTTAAACACTTAGTTCTTAGAGCTGTAACAATCAACAGCTCTAGCCAAGACATATAAATAGGATCATGTTAAATGAAAAGGCACACAAGACACATATAAGGCAAGCTTATGCTTTGTAATACCAAGAACAGAGTTTGATAGTGACAAGATTGACCATCATAGGACAGTAAACCATTTCAAAGAGTTTCAAATTAAAGCATGATCCAGAAACAACCTAAAGACCTTTAGATGATAGTTTAACAGAATCATGAACAAGAAGCATGTAGAGCACAGTCTTTATATGAAGGTTTTAACATGAGAACCTAATGGGAATGTGGTTGCAAATAGCATAACAACATGCTAGTGGGCACAATTTGGCAAGCATATCACTTAGTTGATCATGAAACTTAACATGATGGACATTAACTATAGCACAAAGATTTTAAAGAACTCATAGTAGGTAAAAGAACATGTCAATGATAGGCTAACAGGACAAGCAAACATTAGGATTCATGTTAGTGGACCCCACATGAGAGAAAAAACTACACGTTGGTATTTATCCTAGAAGCAAATGCTAAGAGTGCAGGATTGACAGGTCAAGGAACACAATTATCAGAGTTATAAATCGCAGACAAACATGCTTGGCTATAGATTAAGACGATGCTATAACATGGGAGAGTCAAGGATCAATTTGCATGAAATAGTAGATTACACCTAAAGGATTCAATAGGAAGAGATTCATTAAAGCAGATTCTGAGCAAGCAATGAAATCCAAGGCATGAATGTGAACTTATAACATGCAAAAAAACACGACATTAAGGTTAACATGAGCATGACCAATCAGGCAAAACCTAAGAAGGCCAAAAACCACTTTAATCAGATATACATAGTGAAGCTATACTACACATGTTGAAACCTATCAAGTTTGATACTAGAGAACATGGAACTGCAGAACATCATTGAGACAATAGAACTATAGAAAGCATACAACAATACAATACTGGGAGTTCACAAATAACAAAGAAACTTAGAGCATGATTGTCTAAAAGTTCAAACAGTGTTGGCAGGCAAATACATATACATGAATAAGTAGAGGAGTAATAATTAAGTAAAAGGTTAAGAATGCTAACCAATTGCGAAGATAAACTAGCAAAAGAGTGAGTAACTCAGAATCTCGGCAGTGACAACAAAAGAAAGACAACAGTGAGAACCTCAGATCCTAGTACGTCAGAGTTCACATGAGCTTCAGTGAGCCCCGAGCAGTGCTCGCACTAGGAAGGTTGATAGAGAAGATTTCGGTGGCTTTCAGCCGGCCATAATCAAGAGATCAGAAATAGTATAGAAGGTGTGAAAGTGAGAGAATAACAGTCGTTCTGAGATCTCTTTAGGGGAATTAGGGGAGGGGTTTATATAGTATTGAAATTGAACGAACAAACATGGAAAACAATCAATTAAGCGCAAATAAGGAAAGAAAATATCATATGCAAATCAGAATCAGTAGAGGAGATGTAGAATCTCAAAACCTAGTTGGGTTTAATCGCTTGAAAATTTAATCAAAGGTGCAAATAGCTCCTTGTTGAGCGTATATAGACGGAATCATCATCCAAATTCCTATAATCGAGTATGCCTGACCAATTTTTGTAGAGAATACTTTCCAAAATCAAGCAAGTACTTAGATGATACCATAAAGAAACAACCAGTAGCGAATGAACTCCAATATGGCAAGCAAATAATAGGTTAATCCCATTGTTAACGGGATTAGGAGAGGGATTAGAAAGGGCGGTGATTAGGTTTCTTCAGAGAAGAGGGGAAGGCTCTAGGGATTTTAGGGGCGGTGGATGGATAAAAATGGGTTAGGATTTTTGGGTGAGGGGATATAAAGAGATGGGTAGGTTTATTACAGGTCGTTGATCATTTGAGAACAACGACCAGGATCAAAGGGGAAGCGGGGTGGGTTATTTGAATAGGTACTGACTGGGTTAGAGAATTAGAGGGGATCTGGTTTGGGTTGGGGCATTTATTGGGCTAATGTGGGGTGTCTAGGCTACCAAATTGGTCCGTAAAAAAATAGTCTGGTTTGGCCCAGCTTTTAAAACAAGGAAATTAAAATTAATAAAAAATATCTAAATAAGTGTAAAAATGTTATTTAAACAAAAAAGCATTTTAAAATAATAGTTGAAAGTTGTAATCATATAAAAAATTATTTTGACCCTAATAAAAAAATAAACGCAATTAATTATAAAGTATAGGCTCTTATTGCAAAATATGCGTAAAATAGTTAAAGATGCAAATGAAATTATTATAAAATAAAATAAAATATTGTAGAGCATATATGTGGTCGTAAATAATAAATTTGGGCAATTAAACCATCACAAAATAATTTAAATGGGCAATTAATACATATTCAAGTATATTATATGCAAGAAAATTAGTTTTAAAGTTTTAAAAATTATGAAAGATTATAAAACATACTTGTATGAATTTTTTTTTATAAATCAAATAATGATGGAAAATGGTATTTTGAAAGTATATATATACTATTTAAAAATATGAGGGTAAAATTGGGTATCAACAAAGTTTTAGTAAATGAACTAAATAACTTCAGCATGCATTAGCAAAAATTCATAATAAATTAACATACTGCAGGACAAATATTTCAGCATGTTTGTGCTGAAGTTTTAGCAAATGAACTAAATAATTTTAACTTGTTTGGACTGAAATTTAGGAAAACGCTCATGACAAAACTGTTGAATGCAGGACAAAAACTTTTAGACTGCAAGACAAAAACTTAAACATGTTTAGTCTGAAGTTTCAGCAAATGAACTAAAAAGCTTCAGCATACTACAAAACTTCAGCATGTTCGGTATGAAGTTTTAGCCTTCAGGAATTAACAAATTGCAGGACAAAAACTTCAGCATGTTTGTCCTGAAGTTTTAGCAAATGAACTAAAAAACTTTAACTTGTTTAGATTGAAGTTTTGGAAAAAGCTAATGACAAAACTGTTGAATGCAGAACAAAACTTCAGCATGTTTTGGTATGAAGTTTTAGGAAATAAACTAAATAACTTCAGCATGCATTAGCAAAAATTCATTAGAGATTAACATACTGCAGGACAAAAACTTCAGCATATTTGTCCTGAAGTTTTAGCAAATGAACTAAACAACTTCGGCTTGTTTGAACTGAAGTTTAGTAAAAAGCTCATGACAAAACTGTTTAATGCAGGACAAAACTTTTTAGAAAATTATACACTGCAAGATAAAAACTTAAGCATGTTTAGTCTGAAGTTTTAGCAAATGAACAAAAAAATTTCAGCATACTACAAAACTTCAGCATGTTTGGTATGAAGTTTTAGAAAATGAATTAATTAACTTCAGCATGCATTAGCGAAAATTCATTAGAAATTAACATACCGCAAGACAAAAACTTTAGCATATTTGTCCTGAAGTTTTAGCAAATGAACTAAAAAACTTTAGCTTTTTTTACTAAAGTTTAGGAAAAAGCTTATGGCAAAACTGTTGAATGAAGGACAAAATTTCAGCATGTTTTGGTATGAAATTTTAGCAAATGGACTAAATAACTTCTGCATGCATTAGCTAAAATTCTTTAAAAAATTACATATTGCAGGACAAAAGCTTAAGCATGTTTAGTCTGAAGTTTTAGCAAATGAACTAAAAAACTTCAGCATACTACAATACTTGAGCATGTTTTGGTATGAAATTTTAACAAATGAACTAAACAACTTCAGCATGCATTATCATGAATTTTTAGCTTCAACGTGAAATAATTTTACGCTACATTAGCATGAAGTTTTAGCTTGTATTTGATTAATACTTCAGAATTCAATGTAAAACAACTTTATTCTATATCCCCAATGCAATGTTTTTGAAGATCTATAAGTGAAAATTTTATGTTTTATCCGTCAAACAACTTCATGCAAGTGTGATTAAATGAGTATTAGTGAAAATATCTATAGGCATTAATTGAATTCCGATTTTGTTTTTTAAGTTTAGAACTTAAACAGCGTAATGAATTACAAAAATAATTGTTGATCAATCAGTTTCAAAAACTAATTCGACTTCTGAAAATGAATTGCAATACTTACAATGTAATTTTGAATTCGGAATTTGAATCTGGTTCAACTTTCAAGTTTTTTGATAAAGTTGCTGAGAGCAAAGGAGATCTGAGTAGGGATGGAGTGATGGAGGAGAATGGTAACACGATTAATGCGTGAAGCATTTTTATATATTTTGCCAGGGGTATAGTGACTACTAGAAATTCGGCCAAAATCGACTGCGGCCAACCGACCGACTTCGGTCGGTCGATTTTTTAAAATATTTTATTTTTTAATTTTTTTTTATGAAACCGATCGACTTCGGTCGATTTTGTTTTGGGCGCAAAAATGCGGGAAACTATTTTAGCATCCCGCGAAATTTATTTTTTAAGAAATCGATCGAAATTGATCGGTTATTTCAGTCAGTCATTTTAAAAAACCGATCGACTTCGGTCGGTAATTTTATATTTTTAATAAAATCGACCGAAATAAGTCGGTTATTTTCGCACGAAAACGCAATTAAAGAGTACAAATAAATTAAAAGAAAGTCATAAATCAAAATGTACCAATAGTCTAGTGGTAGAATAATATCATGCCATAGTACAGACCCTGGTTCGAGTCCCAGACGGTGTATTTTTTAATTGCATAATTAAAAATACCGACCGAATTCGGTCGGAAAATACTGACCGACTTCGGTCGGGTTTCTCGGCAGATTTTTCTTTTTGGGTCATTTGTGAAAATTAATTTTGAATTGCGACCGACTTCGATCGCTATTTTTTACCGACCAACTTAATTTCGACGGATTAAAGTCGGTCGAAAATTGGTCGGTTTTTCTATTTTTCCAACCGATTTCGGTCGGTATCTCTGGACGGTTTTAGGCAGTTTTCTAGTAGTGAATTGTCATATTATTACAAATTTTTTGTAAGCTGGTTATCAAATCAATAATTTTTAAAAATAGGGTACAGGTTAAAATGTGGCACAAATATAGGGTACCGCTCCAATTCGAACATTTTAGAATGAAGAGAATAATATTTTATGCAATGTACTTTCATAACCAAACTCTAAGATAGGCAAAAATATAATAATTGAAGGAACAAAGCTAGGAGCTGCTAAAAAAAGTGCTTTAAGAAATTCTTTGTGTTGTAGAAATTACAAGGCCACTGCTAGAAAGTGAGATGATAATTGAGGATTGATAGTTAAGCAGTGTATAACCATTTATAGTTGGTGTGTAATCTACGTATATTACTAGAAAAAAAAGTAAACAGTGAACTCCATCACCAACGGAAGCCCAATTTGGAAATAGTTTCAACTCTATGACAAGGTTTTACAAGTATTTCAGTGGTTATTTTGTTGGTTTGTTCATTCTTTGCACATTACGATTTGCGTTCATAACATATATTCTTCTTTCTTGCTAGATATGGAACAAGAGTTAATTGTCTCACCAAGTCCATTGGGCCTTGTACTCTAGTTTAGTTTTTGTCTGGTCTTTACTTTATCATTGGGTATTGCCGAATCTTGTCTGCACATTAGCAGGACCATTTCAATCTTCCATGGGCCACTATCTAGTAAGAATATATTAATTTAGAAGAAAACCCGTGTGATTTTTTTTTTTTTTTTTGGTAATTAACCCGTGTGATTATTCTTCTTTTTTTGGTAACTAAATTTTTGTATTAATCACCAAGTGAGAGTTTTACAAGAACCATAACAAGGATACACACAGCATGTTATCTAACCAGAATATCTATACTAACTCAAGAGCGCTAAACTAGAATCTAAGCATTTACAGCAGTGTAATTTCTAGGAGAGGCCCTGCCATTACATAATTATTGCAATCTCTCTTGCTATACTTTCCCAACTTAGACTTTTTTCCTCGAAGATTCTCAAGTTCCTTTCAATCCATAATCCGTGCACACACTCAAACTATCTGTAATTGTTAAAAAGAGAGAAGAACTTTTCTACTTTTAGGTGTTATGAATAGTGGCATAGCCACATATATTGATGGGTGGTCAACCGATCGAACGTCATTCATCAAAAAATTTATATTGTGTATATAGAAACTTATATTGTGTATATAGGTCAAAAATTAATTTTTTTATGTGTATATTAAATTTTGAACACCTTTTGCGAAATTTTTGACTTCACCAAAAGATTTGAAGCAATTCTGTAAAAATGGACATTTGAAAGAGTCAATACAAGACATATTAAGTTAAGCTTTTATTTCTCCTTTACAAGTCCCTTTTACATATGGATCCGAAATTTGACTAAATGAAGATATGATTTTCGTGAATCTGAAGTAAATTACTATGTACAATAGTATTACGAGTAGTTTTTTTGGGTCGAAATACAATAATAGTTTTAGTTCATAGTAGAGCCATGCACGCATTAATAAGTTATAGAAGTAACAACAATGACCTATTAATCCATACTTAAAGGGACATAACAAGAATTAGCAAAACTCTTTTATTATATGGGTGCATAGCAGCATAGGTATAAAATTGTATCACATACACGACAAGATCCCGCGTCGTTCGTGCAATATTCCTCACTTAAAAAAAAAGTGTACCAATGAGCCATTGCCGAGATCTAACAATTAAATTAAGGATTAATTCAATGAATTCGTTAAGTAATTACTTTTATTTAATGTACGTCAGAATCTCTATCGCACTAATTGACAAACAAAATAATGAAAGAGAATCTCTGATCCATTGGTTGAATCAGTGCTGACTGGCATTCATATCATACTGTTATATGTTAATACGTCGGTGTATTAATTAAGCTGATGAAATTATTTATTTGGTTATATAGAATTAATTCTTGAAAATCTTACTGAAATGTCCCAAATAAGCCTTAACTTACCAATTTTTAATCATTAATCATAGATTTATCAAAACTAGTCAAGCACATACAAAAATTGAAAACCCAGATAAATAAGAATTTTTTCTCTTCAAGAATCACATGCAAAGAACTCCTTCTATATTCTTAAGTGTAATCAACAACATTAGATGCAAGACGGAAAGTAAATTTCATGGATGCAAACAAGGTGATAAATACAAAAAAAATATATATACACAAGATTTCAAAATTCTAAGCAACAATAGACCTTTTTCAATAGGTATGGTTGAAATTCATTGAAAACATATAGATGAGTCGATAAACAAATTTTAAGGAAGATTGGAGGTGATTTGATCTGATTTGGTATCAAAATTCGTAGTTAAAATCGAGTTCAAAACTTTTTTGCGACACATGTATCAAACATGTATTACGCATGTATCTCACACAGGTATACATGGATATGCATGTATTACACGTTTGATACAAATATGATTACATATGTGATACACAAATGATATACGGTGTGATACACATATCATTTTTTTCTCTGTTCATCTTCTACTGCGAATTTTCAATCAAAACTCTGCCAAATAATCTCAAAACTGATATTTAAACTCCTTAAGATATATCTAATCTATTCCAACAACACTCAATCAAAAGAAAGCAAAAATTTAATATTTTTTTTGCTACAAATAGCTAATTGGCTAATAATGATAATTTTTTATGAATTGACTAATTTTTGTGCTAACTTACTTATGAGCTGACATAACCGGTAATTTCCCTTAATTCTTTTGAACTATGTTTCTGGAACACTGCCAGAAACATGTCAATCTTATTGTAAAAAATAATTTGTTGAATGAAATGTTCCCATCGAAGATTCGAAATATGCCTTGCATGACAGACGTGAACCCTTGTAAAGTAGATATATTATGATTATTTTGTTGTTAAGAGTTTATTTATGTACAACATTCTATCTTTCCCACAATTTCTGATTTATAAAAGACGTTTTAATTTTTCAGCTATGTGTTTCGTAATATAATAGGTTCATTAACATAACAAATCGTGTATGACTTGTGAATGCTAACAATACTTTTGATAATGTTTGTATAACAGTCAGTAATAGAAACGATCAAAATACATATGTTCAACTAGTATGTTGATGTTATCGCAACAAATAACAAGGAGCTTATTTGATTCCACCCATTTGTGATGTAAATAATGAGGTAATAATCTTACAATTTTTACCCCACAAAAAAAAAATGTATCGTGACAACTTTTTGCATTTTGGTTCGGATGATTCGAACAACGAAACGTTGACGAACTTTTATGTTTTTGTACACATTTTTATATTTCCGTCCAATATTTTAAAGCCAAACAAACTTTAATATTAAAAATAGTAAGGAGACATTAATTTCGCAAAGTTTTTGAAGAAACAAATATATATATATATATATATATATATATATATATATATATATATATATATATATATATATATTTGATTGAAAAATCATGGAGTCATATGGGGTGGGGTGGGGGTAAAAGTTTTACTCACAACGAACTTATATCAAACCATATCTATGTATCATAATTAAGCGGTAGAATAATGTGAGAATATATTTTAATTAACAATATTAAGTAAAAACAGCGTATGTAAAGATATACTTTGTGTATTCATCAAGTTGATAGAAAAACAAGTTTTTGCTTACGGGGTGGATCATGCCATATGAATCAGAACTATTTGGTCATGTAATGTCCCTTTCCATAAGTTTGTAACGTAGTGCTGTTGCTTTCGGTTTAAGTGAAGGAATAGCATCATTTGGGAAAGGACAAGTAAGAAATATATAACAAATAAATACAAGAGTCCAATATCTTGAGGCAGTAAGGAACGTCTGTTTGTTTTCGGCATGGAAGTTGGTGTTGGGTAGGTAATTAAATTTTAAATTGGAATCAAAATATAAGTTTATGGTAAGATATTTTTATAACACAAGGGAAAACAGAATGAAAAAGAAAGGACGGCAAGGAATTGAACCTACACCAATTATGTAAAAGCTCCATCACTAGATTATGTGTAGGTAAGGCCGGCTCTAATGTTATAAGAGGTAAAGGCTTAGGTCCCGTCCCATTTTTTTAAAATAATAGATTTATAGGTGTTTAAAAAATAATATTTAATACTTTTAATACAAAAGTAGAGTTTTTAATATAAAAGAAAGAAAGATCTTTATATATATATATATAAAAATAAAGTAATAATTTGACTTACTTAAAAATGGGTAGATGAATAGTTACCATTCTAATTTTTTACTTTTTACTTCTTCATTAGAGAACGTTTAAAATTTTTACTCTCCCTTTCTTAATTTGTTCGAGTCAATATTTCTTTTTACCAATCTCTTCATATTTCAAATACATATTTTTTGTCTTTCTCTTTATTATTCTTACTCACATTCTTTCTCCAAGATTTTATTAGTTTAAGTGTTCAACAATACTTTTAAACTTTTAATAGTTTTATACTTCTATTGCTCTATAATATCTTATCTAAAATCAACAATATATGCAGAAAGACTAAATGAGTTGTCTATAATATCGATTGAAAAAGAATTATTAGAAAAAGTTGATTATAAAAAAGATCATTAACAACTTTATATCTCAAAAAGTCAGAAGATTAGATTTCAAATAATAATATATCTTATAACTTTATTTTAAAAATTTAGGCCCCGTATTAAATTTTGGTCTGCTTGAGCCGCCCCTGTGTGTAGGTGGTATCTTTCGAATTAGTTAAATTTTGATTTTTAAACCCTGACAACTTGGAGCGCCTCCCTTTTTTGGTAAAAAATGTTCATGATTTTAATATTTTAATGTAACGTGGACATGAGACTTTGGACTTATTGACACAAGATTTTTGATTTTGTGACTTAGTTATTAATTGGCTGAAATAAAGAACTCCAAAGCCATTTTTGATTCGTCTATTGTCAACTTGTAGTAGGCATAAAGGTTAGAGGCCATGAAGTTTTAGAAAATAGTCGTGTAAATCTACTTCAAAAGAACTGCTGGGAGTATCAGAAGAGGAAAAGATAGAAAGAGAGATACCAAACAACGTTAAGTGCCACTTTTTTTCCACCAAACATTAGGTGTTCTTTGTTTGAGACTTTTGAGGTGAGTTACATTATTTAGGATATTAGGAATCTGTTAAATGAAATTGCCCATACTTTCCATTTAGTCGTAATGTGATGCAATTTGATGTTTGTCCTATTCTTATACCATTAGATTTCCCAACAATCGGGGGACATAAATGGAAAAACAATTACTCTGCCCCTCTCTGTTTGTCTTCTGACAAGGACGAGATATTTTTTGTTAATTGTTTGTTGGCATATCCGTTGAATCAAATACACAGTAAAAGAATCGGTAGAGGTCAACTTTAATTATTCTAGTCTAATATTCTAAGAGTCCTGAACCAAAGTGTTATATTTTTGGACTCAAAGAAAAAAAATAGGTGAAAAACATAATTGAGAATCATTTTATATATAACGTATTTCTTCACCGCGCTATACTTTAACGACATGTTTGTCCGTTAAGGTATAGCACATGGGTTACATGCGCTAAATTTGAACTTTACTGACCAACAAATAATTAAAGGTATAGCGCATGCATAATACGCGCTACATATATAGCGCCTCTTATGCATGCGCTATTCCTTCAATTATTGTACCCACGGACTGATTTTTTTGCTTATTTAAGGAGTTTCAGAATTTTGGTAAAAATGCATTCAGGATCCTTCAGGTCTTTCGAAATTATTATTTGCTTAACTTATTTTGCATTTTGTCATAATGTCCAAAGAGCAAAAAATTAGAGTTTCATTATATTGAGGGGGGGTGTCACGACCCCAATTCACCCTCCATAGGTTGTCGTGATAGCACATAGTCTCTAAGACTAGGCTAGCCTAACAATTTGCGAAAATACGTAAAATAAAACTGAAGCCCAATTCTCAACATATGAAATAAATATAAAATTGCAATTCAATAATTTCAACTCCCAAAACCCGGTAGACATAAGTCACAAGTTTCTAAAAAATTATTCTGGGTGTCTCAATACATCAGAGTCTAAAGAGAAATCAGGAAGACAGCATAATAAGGATAGAGGGGGACTCCGAGGTCTGCGGACGCTTGTAGATGTACCTTGAAGTCTCCGCGTACAGCTAGTTCACTGATACCTGGTCTGACAGGAAGTACCTGGATCTGCATAAAAATATATGAAGAAGCGTAATATAAGTACACCACAGCGGTACCCAGTAAGTGCCAAGCCTAACCTCGGTAGAGTAGTGACGAGGTTAGGTCAGACCCTACTGGAAATAATAATAAATAAGGCAAAAATTTATAATAAGGTAATGAAGTGACTGAGAAATAAACGAAATTTACAGAAAGATAACAACATAACAATTATATGTAAACAACCGGGGCGCTCCCGAGGTACCGCCTTGTAGTCCCCAAAAGTAAATCTGCAGTACAGGGGATCTCCCGAGGAACCGCATCGTAGTCCCAAAAGTAAATATGCAGTACAGGGGGATCTCCCGAGGAACCACCTCGTAGTCCCAAAAGTAAATATGCGGTACAGGGGGATCTCCCGAGGAACTGCCTCGTAGTCCCAAAAGTAAATATGTAGCATATAGTCGAAGCAACAACAAATTTCCAGCAAGAAATCTTACAGTTAAAGATTTAAATCAAATCAAGAAAAGTATGTAATTCAGCTAAGCATGTTGCACATATTGCACGTAAGAGTTAAGGCGCGTAGACATGTGATACTAGTATAAACATGATCACTACATATGCTAAGGCAACTCAGTTAAAGAATTTAAAAGAAGACTACTCAGCAAAAATCGATATTTCCAAATTTAGACCGTGTACGCACTCGTCACCTCGCGTACATGGCGCTCACATATCACAAAATGTTACAACAGTTTCAAATCCTAAGGGGATTTCCCCCACACAAGGTTAGACAAGCCACTTACGTCGAATCTCGCTCAATCAGTCAAGTAGTATGCCTTTCCCTAGATTTTACGACTGTGATCGGCTCAAATCTAGTCATAATTAATTTGATTCAATCAATACAAATTATAGGAATTCATTTCATATGAAAATACATATTTTTCAACAAAAATCTGAAATTTATCTCAAAAATCGCTTGTGGGGCCCACGTCTCGAAATCCGACGAAACTCACAAAATACGACAGCCCATTTAATTACGAGTCCAACCATCTTATTTCACTCAAATCCGACTCTCAATCGACATTTAAATCCCAAAAATTTGTTTTATGAAATTTCTATAATTTTTCCAAATTTTCATCTCAAAATACTAATTAAATGATGAAAACAATAATATATTCATGTATATTAACCAAATCCGAGTTAGAATCACTTACCCCGATGAATTTCTTGAAAATTCCACGAACAATCGCCACCAACCGAGTTCCCAAAGTCCAAATATGAAAAAATACTCTAACCCTCATTTATAAAGTGCAAAACTCTGACCTCCCATTGTGCTGACCGCACATTTTCATGTTCTGCGGTCGAGGTCCAAATTGTGCAGCCGCACTTTAGTATGATTGCACTAACAGGCTTTAGTAAATTGACCACAACTTTCTGTATAAATACTTAAATGCTTAACGGTATACCTTTCTGTAAACTAGACTCAAAGGGCTACAAGTTTTGTTTTTGAATCATCTCCAAATTCCTTGAAGATTAAAAGATCTAAGCTTCCGAAGTCGAACCATCGAACCTGAAAATCTCCTTTCTACGGCCGCGAGAGAAATTCTGCGGACCGCATAATTTCAACTGCGGACAACACAATTTCAACTGTGGTCCGCACAATTACCACTGCGTCCACACTTTGGGAGTTTGCGGCCGCACATCCGCATTCCAAAATGTGACCTCCGCACTTCAACTGTCCCAAAGCATCATCAGAGTGTCGAAATGTCCTGACTCGCTCAAAACTTACCCCGAAACACACCCGAGCCACTCGGGACCCCGTCCGAATGTACCAACAAGTTCTAAAACGTCATACGAACTTAGTCGAAACCTCAAATCACATCAAACAACGCTAAAATCACGATTCATACCCCAATTCAAGCTTAATGAACTTAAGAATTTTCAACTTCTACATTCGATGCCGAAACCTATCAAATCAAGTCCGATTGACCTCAAATTTTGCACACAAGTTATAAATGACATTACGGACCTACTCAAATTTTCATAATTGGATTCCGACCCCGATATCAAAAAGTCAACTCCCCTGTCAAATTTCCAAATTTAAATTTCTTTTTTAAGCCTAATTTAACTACGGACTTCTAAATAATTATCCGGATACGCTCCTACGTTCAAAATCACCATACAGAGCTATTGGAATCATCAAAATTCTATTTCGGGGTCGTTTACTCATAAGTCAATATCCGGTCACCCTTTTTCAACTTAAGTTTTCATCTTAGATACTAAGTGTCTCAATTCATTTCAACACCTCACTGGACCCGAACTGACTACCCCAGCAAGTCATATAAAAGCTATAAAGTACAAAATGAGCAGTAAATGGGAAAATAGAGCTATAACTCTCAAAACGAGCGTCTGAGTCTTTACATGGGGTGAGGTGTGGTGGAGAATAACTCAGTATGTTATAGTTATTCTCCACGGTGTCATGTTAAGTTGCCACTTACAATGGAGTACGATAGATTGGTATCATTGTTATGTAAAAAAATGAGGTTGAGGAAACGTTCGGTTAATATGAAAGTAACTGAAAGATATCTGTATTCTGTTACTCCACAAGTGGTTGCTTGTTATGTTGAGTTTAACATCGAAGACGATGAGAACACCGGGTGAACACCGGATGAACACCGAGAACTTCTTGTGATAAAAATATTGGAAATGTACGTCAAGGTTGAAGGCGTTCGCAATATTGAGGTTCCGCAAAATAGGGATAACCCTCAATCATCGGGTGATTTTTTTGGAGCAATTTTATCCGAACAGGATCCGTTTGAAAGAGTTTGGCCAGATCTAAACTTATCTCCATGGGAGAATGAGGATCAAGGACATAATTTCTCCCCAAGTTTACATAATCCACAAGCCGAGTGGTAAACTTCAATTTTCCTTTGTATTACGATGTTTTTTAATGCATTGTATTTATATTAACACTCATATATTCCACAGGGAGTACCGGCCATATATGAATTTTATAAGTTATGAACCAACAGACAGTTGGAATATGCCTAGTTTTGGTATGTTGGATCATGGTGATCCATCCGGGAGTCATCAGCAACAGGATAATGTGAATCATGGGATATCAACAGATTATGATTTGTAAGTTAATTGATAAAGTTTATATGTAATGTTTGGATGAATTTGAGAAACTCATTATTTTATTAGTTGTGCAGTGAAAACGAGCAATTTGAAGGTCATGTCCTTCCCCAATTGCCCGAAGACGCTATATTTGATCGAGATCTGGCAGATGCGTAGAGTCAGGAAGATGATAGTGATTATGACAACAATGCTGATGAGTGTGGAGATGACACACCCTTTCCTGATGAGGGTGATGATGATGAGGACGAGAATGATGAACCTGATTTGACGAAGGAGCATGCTCTATCTCCCGTTAGATCGAGAGTGTATGAGTCCCATGTGCCATTTCATTCAAGGGAGATTCCCTACCTTGATTAGTTTCCAAGTATGCCGGATGTGGATGCCCTCACAAGGGATCTTGATGACATTTGGACATCAATGTGGGATGAATCTAGACCAACGATGCTATCAAAGAATATGCTTTTTGCTGATAAAGCACGCCTAAGTAGGGCAATGCGAATGTACAGCATAAAAGAGTGTTGTGAGATTGTAGTTCACGAGTCATCTCTAGAAGTATACAAGGTTATTTGTCGTAGATGGTTTCAAGGTTGTACATGTATGTTGCGTGCGAGAAAGTTGAAAACAAATATGTGGATTATGGGGAAATACATTAGCACCCACACTTGTTAAATGGACACATTCAGTGAGAATCATTTTAACTTAAATGTTGTCTTGATTCCACATATTGAAGCATCCATAAGGTACAAGATTAAAGAGTGTATAACATCTTTCCACCAGGTATATGGATGTACCATTACCAAAAGAAAGGCATTTCTCGGGCGTAAACATGCGTTTGAGATTATTTATGGTAACTAGGATAAGTCCTTTGCCGCTCTACCCAGGTACATGGTTGCATTGAAACACTTTAACCCTGGGACAGTTGTTGAATGGAAGCTTGAGCGGAGTTCGGGAATACCAGAATCCATATTCAGATATATGTTCCGGGTATCTAAACCAGCCATTGATGGTTTTGTGCATTGTCGGCTGGTAATATCCATAGACGACACTCATGTCTATGAAAAGTATGATATTAAGTTGTTGATCGCTATTGCAGTAGATGCTAATGGAAGCACATTTCCCCTAGCATTTGCTATTTGTACCAATGAAATCCAAGAGAAGTGGATATTGTTTTCGAACCACTTGAAGGGCACATTTTCAGACAACGTTCAGGTATTTGTCTAATATCTGATCGCCATGGCGGTATTTTAAGTTCTGTATAGAATTTGGGTGCATGGCAGGAATCATATGCCTAGCACTGTTACTGTGTTAGGCAGTTGAAGACCAACTTCCAGAGGGCTCACCTGAATAAGGACTTATATGATTTAATGTGGATGGCTGCAACAGATCACCAAGAGTGTAAATTCAGGATGCGAATGGAATTGATTAGGCAGGAAGACTCAGAAGACTATCGTTGGTTGATGCAACATAAGCTTGACAAGTGGACTTTGCATAAGGATGGTGGTAAAGGGCTGGGAATTTTGACAACAAATGTGTTAGAGTCTTTCAACGGGTTGTTGAAGTCTGTACGTGGATTGCTTGTTACTGCCATGGTGCGGATGTCATTCAAGCAGATGACGAAGAGGTTTGTTGAAAGATGTAGAAGTGCATCGTCATTGATAGAAAGGGGTGATGTATTTATGCCACATCCAATGAAACGATTTTAGAAATATAGGAAGCGAGAACAGTGGCATACATTTTTGCAGTATTGCAGAGAGCAAAATATTTTTAAAGTTCGCACCGGTCTGCATCAAAACTGCGGGAATAATACACACACAGTCAAGGAATCCAGAAGATCATGTTCATGTAAAAAATGGTCAATCTATCACTTGCCATGCTTACATCCCATGAAGTGCTTTCAACATACAGGTTTCGCGGCAACGAGGTACGTTGATAAAGAATATAGTATTGCTGCATACACAAACACCTATAGTGGACAGTTGCAGCCAGTGGGTGCTGAGCATTATTGTCCGACGAAACTATTTAAAATGGTGTGTAACAACGATTATGTGCGTCAACGGCAAGTGCAAAAAAGAACGCGGATACGAAACTAAATTGATGTTGGTGATACCATTTATGCGCGTAAACGTGGTATATGCTCCCAAACAGGACATGATCGCCATAAATGTCCTTCAGCTTATTTGGGAAGCGGTGGTAATTCAGCTCCAGGTGGCAGTTCATCCAATGTGCCAAATTATCAAGGATAAATGTAGTATTTTATTGCAGTATTTTTGTTGTACTAAATGTCTGTAAAGGTTAAGCTTGCAAATTTCTGAAATAAAATTATGTTTCTAATAGGGTTAAATCTAATTGATATTTATCATTAAAGATTCAATACAACAATTTAAAATATTTCCCAAGAAATAAATAATAATTTTCATTCACCATTATTGTCACTGTCTGGCACTATTTCATTGTCATTGTCTTCATCTTCTTCGTCAACATCTTGTATGCACCTTTTTGGACCGAGGGAGTCGTAATCTAGGCCCCATTTGACACACATTTATCGTAGTTCATCGCTATCATCAATAAAATCACTTGCTTGATTTCTACAATAATATGGGACTCCTACGTCCAACGTCTATGGTAGAAACTTAGGTAGTCCCTCCCACTCGACAACTGTTGGGAAAACAGGATAATTATTGTCTCTATGCAATTTTTCATTTTCTAATAAATTTCAATATTGATCCTCTGTTCCTTGCAGGTAGTTAAGAACATCGAGTGCATGATGAACGACTAGTGCCTTTTTCATCTCTAAAATCTCCTTCATCAAATGCCGAATCACTTCTGGTTCATCTTTGTGTGTGTTTGTTTGGAAGGTTGCAGACAGTGCCTGTGGTACAATTAGCCCATGCCAGTGACATAGTATATTATAATCACACCGTTTTGAGTAAAGGGTAAGCCATTGTAGTTTTTCATCCCAAATTCGCATACCTTCAGGCATTGTAGAATGCACTTCGCCCTCAATAATGTGCCCTGCAACTTTGAGATCAGTGTGTATATTGATAGGGTTATTTTCCAAGGGACGTAGCACACCATACCACTTGTCATCAACCAAATCAGTATAGCAACCTAGCATATTTTTTTCAAGGTAGGGATTGATTGTGTTATGACGTGTTCTATGTGGATCTGTTGAGCTACCTTCACCTTTTTGCCTCTTCTTAAACCACTTATTAAATGTTAGTGGAATTTCTTAAATGGATGTCATAATGATTCTAGAAATGGTCTTTGAATACTGATCTCTTGGTTCAACTTAAGAAGAACTAAACTGCACGAACTTGTATATAAATCGTAGCGCATCACCAATATGTGTTATGTGTATTGTCATGTCGACCTGAAAAAGCTGTCGACCTAAAAAAGTTATCGGCCTGAAAAAGCTGCACCTACATGTACCCTAAAGAATCATTAGCACGCGAAACATAGCGCATCACCAATATGCATTATGTGTATTGTCATGCAACCTGAAAAAGTTGTCGGCCTGAAAAGGCTGCATCCACTTGTAGCCTAAAGAATCATTAGCACATGACACGCAGCGCATCACCAATATGTGTTACGTGTATTGTCATGTCGAGCTGAAAAAGTTATCGACCTCAAAAAGTTGTCGATCTGAAAAGTTGCACCCACTTGTACCCTAAAAAAACATTAGCACGCGACACGTAGCGCATCACCAATATGAGTTATGTGTATTGTCATGTCGAGCTGAAAAAGATGTCGACCTCAAAAAGTTGTCAACCTCAAAAAGCTATCGATCTGAAAAGCTGCACCCACGTGTACCCTAAAGAATCATTAGCACGCGACACATAGCGCATCACCAATATGCGCTATGTAAAGTAAAATCACTCTTAGCTGCCTATAAAAACCTCGTGCATTTTAGTTATTATTTGTGTTGTAGCAAAACGAATAAAACAACTTTCCATTAATTTTTCATTTTTGAGCATTACGAGATGTCTGGATGCAATGACGTACCAAGGTGTTACTGTGGAAAACGTGCGATTTTGAACCCATGTTGGTCAAATTGCAATCTGGGGCACAAATGTTGGATGAGTAAACAAGTTGTAAGTTATTATTATTGGAAAAATAATTTGTTAATAGTTTTTATATAACATGTTAATTAATAGTCTTTTGTTATCATCCCCATTGGTAGGACGAAAACCAATGTGGTTTTGAAGAATGGTATGATGAACCCTTTAACCAGGAATACTACAAATCATGTTTGCTAAACATTTGAAATCTGGCCAGTGAGTAAGAACTCCAAATCCTGAAATTGCAAGAACAACTTGCGGCAGTGAACGAGAAACTAAAAGAGGCAGAAGAAGAAAAAATAGGTTGGAAGAGAAATTTAAGTGGTTGAAGCATAGAATAATGGGCGATAGTGACTAAAACAACACATGTATGCGTTTAGTGTAGTTTTTTTATTTTATGTTGTACGTGTCATGTATTATCTTTAATTGTTAACGAATTTAAATTAATTTTAAGATGTCTTTTTTTTGTTCTAGTGTTAAACTAATAAATAACCCGAAAAAATAAAAACACATGCGCAAATTATGTAAAACATAAATAATTTTGTTATTATATATTTAATGTCATATATACAATTAAGAATACATATCAATGAGTCCCACAGCCTGTATGCTTTAAAGCATTGGCTGGCCTGAGGCGCATCTCATCCCGCACGGCTACGCTATCAGGATCATCCTCATCACGTTGCCTCTGTATCGGAGGATGCGCTGCAGCATGATCGTCAGGAAGGTTTGCAGGCTTTGTAGAAGCGGCCATTGGGCCAGCACTAACCTACAGAATAATAAGATATTTTAGTATATGAAATATAGAATACTAACGTATGTGTTATAAAAAAACTTTAATGGTCATACCATGGTCTCAGCTGGCTCCTGCATAATATCATCTGTCCCCGACAAATTAGTATCGCACAGTGTCGCCTCCGTGATGGCGATGACAAAATCTTTAAAAAAAATAAAAACACTTTAGATATTACTGACTAATCTATAATGTAAAAATAAATTGAAATAATAGTAATACAAACAAACTTGTGCCTGATTAGCGACGCAATTCTCTGTCGGAACATCGAGGTGCATCGGAGTAGATGAAGTATGTGAAAGATCCACAGCATCCCTCGGTGATGAACCATAACTCAGTCGTTGCCCACTATGCACCTCTCGTATCAGATGATCAGCATTAACCGTCGATGGCTCTATGCGATGAGGAAAATACTGATCCCACTCCTGCTGCGTAATGGTCGTGCTCGCGATCAACAATGGAGTTGACGCCAGCCCGCTCACCTGTAACGACCTGGTCGGTCATTTTGAGAGTTATAGCCCTGATCCTATATTTTTTGCTTTCCCTGTATCTCATTCTACTTATGTGACTTGCTGGGAGACTTTGGTTGTGTTTTCGGAGTATTTTGGGACACTTAGTCCATAAATAGAAACTTAAATCTTAGGATTTTTGACTGTAGTTGGAACTGTGTGAAGACGACTCTGGAATAGAGTTTTGTTGGTTCTGTTAGCTCCATTGGGTGATTCTGGACTTAGGAGCGTATCCAGACTGCGAATTGGAGGTCCGTAGCTAATTTAGGCTTGAATTGGCGAAAGTCGAATTTTTTTGAGATTTTGACTGGTAGTGGACTTTTTGATATCGGGGTTCGATTTCGATTACGGAAGTTGGAGTAGGTCTGTAAGGCTGAATATGACTTGTGTGCAAAATTTGAGGTCAATCAGACGTAGTTTGATAGGTTTCGGCATCAGTTTTAGAAGTTTGAAGTTTCAAAGTTTATTAAGTTTGAATCGGAGAGTGATTCGGGTTTTTAGCGTTGTTTGATATGATTTGAGGGCTAGACTAAGTTTGTATGGTGTTTTAGGACTTGTTTGTATGTTTGTTGGAGTCCCGGGGGACTCAAGTGTGTTCGGATGCTTAACGGATTGAAATTGGACTTAGGCAAAAGGTTGAAGTTTTCTGGTTTCTGGTGTTTTCGCACCTGCAGTAGGGAGACCGCAGGTGCGGGATCGCACGTGCGCAAGGTCTATCACAGAAGCGGAGTGGGGTAGGTGCTTAGGGGTCGCAGGTGCGAGGCGATATTCAGCATCTGCGATGCCCGCAGATGCGCCAAAGGAGCGCAGGTACGAGGTGAGACTGCAGAAGCGGACCAGGTTCCGCAGGAGCGCACACGCAGGTGCGGCCCCCTCATCGCAGATGCGGACCCAGCCCCTTAATTCATTTCTGCACTTGTGAGGGAAATTCCACAGGTGCGGCGTCGCAGGTGCATCAATAGGTTCGCAGATGCGGAATCGTTGGGCACAAAAGATCAAGTTCGAGGGTTTGTTTTCAATTTTCAATTTTGGGACCTTGAGAGCTCAGTGTGAGGCGCCTTTTCGACGGTTCTTCAAGGTAATTGTTGGGGTAAGTGATTCTAACCTGGATTGGACTATATTTCATGAATCTATTACTATTTTCATCATCTAATTAGGGATTTGAGTTGGAAATTTGGGGGAGCATGTTATAAACTTCCTAGACTAAAATTTAAAGTTTTGAAAGGCGATTTGAGGTCGGATTCGAGTAATTCTTATATGGTTAGACTCGTGAGTGAATGAGTTTTCATATTTTGTGACTTTTATCCAATTCCGAGATGTAGGCTCGGGGAGAGTGTTTGGGGCGATTTTCTAATTTCTTGCTTTAGCTTTGATTTCATTAATTAGATTAGTTTCTTATAATTATATTTATGGTATGTAATTTATTTTTACTAGATTTGGGCCATTCGAAGTTGGATATTCGTGAAAAAGGCATTTATACCGATTGATTGAGTTTGGTTCGAGGTAAATGGCTTTCCTAATCTTGTGTGGGAGAAATTCCTTTAGGATTTGGTACTGTTGTGATATGTGAGCATCGTGTACGCAAGATGACGAGTACGTACACAGGCTATTTGTTGTAAAAACCCAATTTATTTTACTGAGTAGCAACCTGATTTTCCTTTAATTTGAGTTATACCGTTTAAATGAGTATAAGCATGTTTTCATTCTTAATTGAGCTATTTCAAAATGTGTAGTTATCCTGTTTAGTCTAATATCGCATGTCTACGTGCTTTAATTGCTTATTTGAACTCTGTGAAGCATGCCTAGTTGATTTCCTGCTTTTCCTTGTTCTTTATCAGTATAACTGTAGAAATCTTGTAGTTAACTGTTGTATTTATCGGTTTGAGTTGTGTGTTTACTTTTGAGACTACGAGGCGGTTCCTCGGGATTTCTCCCTGTATATTTACTTTTGAGACTACGAGGCGGTTCCTCGGGAGTTCTCCCTGCATATTTACTTTTGAAACTACGAGGTAGTTCCTCAGGAGTTCTCCCTGCACATTTATTTTTGAGACTACGAGGCAGTTCCTCAGGAGTTCTCCCTACATATTTACATTTGAGACTACGAGGCAGTACCTCAAGAGTTCTCCCTGTATATTTACTTTGCGACTACGAGGCGGTTCCTCAGAAGTTCTCCCTGCACATTTACTTTTGAGACTACGAGGCAGTTCCTCAGGAGTTCTCCCTGTATATTTACTTTTGAGATTACGAGGCGGTACCTCAGGAGTTCTCCCTATATATTTACTTTCGAGACTACGAGATGGTACCTCGAAAGTTCTCCTTGTATATTTATTTTGGGACTACGAGACGGTATCTCGGGAGATCCCCTGCTGTTTACCTATGTGTGTTGTACTGTTGCCTTGCTATGTTTCCTTTTGTTAAATTTTAGTCTCTTATTATACTGTATATTCTCCTACCTTATTTATTATTTGCCAGTGGGCCTGACCTGTCCTCGTCACTACTCGACCGAGGTTAGGCTTGGCACTAACTGGGCACCGTTATGGTGTACTCATGCTACTCTTCTGCACATATTTTGTGTGCAGATCTAGGTGCTTCTTATCAGCCCCACTACTTACTGAGAGTGCTTGCTGTTGTACGGAGACTTCAAGGTACATCTGCCGCATCTGCAGACCTCGGAGTCCCCCTCTATTCTCTCCTATGTCATTTACCTTTCGTACTTCTTTTTGTTAGACTCTAGTGTTAAGAGATACTAATTTCCTTCTGTAGCTTGTGACTTATGATGTTTCAAGTTTTTGGGAAGACTGTGTATTTATAGAGTATTGGTTATTGTACATGCCGAGCGGTATTAGTACTAGTTATTCAGTTATCCACTGCTGCTAGCTGCCAAGGTTTACTTTTGTTTTGTTATTTTTCGCAATTTGTTAGGCTTACCTAGTCGTGGAGACTAGGTGTCATCACGACATTATACGGAGGGAGTTTGGGTCATGACAAGTTGGTATCACAGCTCTAGGTTCATAGGTGTCGTGAGTCACAAGCCATCTTATTAGTTTCGCGGATCGGTACGGAGACGTCTGTACTTATCTTCGGGAGGCTATGGAACTGTTAGGAAAACCATTCCACTACTTTGATTCCTTATCATGTGAAAATTGTTTACTTCAAAATTCTGAACTTCTGTATTCTATTCTCTCATAGATGGTGAGGACACCTACAGGCGGATCTGATGACCAGGCACCCGCGCCCCCTGCTAGAGCCGCGAGAGGCCGAGGACGTCCACGCGGTGCATCTAGAGCACCCGCGCGAGCTGCGAAAGAGGAGCCCCCAGTAGCTCCAGCTGGAGGGCAGTTACCTGAGGTACCTGTTGCTGCACCAACCCTTCAGGAGACTCTAGCCCAATTTCTGAGCATGTTCAGCACCTTAGCTCAGGCTGGATTGATTCCACTTGCTCCTGCCATATCTCAGGCCGGGGGAGGAGCACAGGCTCCCGTCGCCGGTACTCCAGAGCAGCGGGCTCAGGTCGACCAGGTTCCAGAGATTATACTGATGCAGCCGGTAGCTCCAGTTCAGCCCAAGGTTAGGGTAGCAGTTTCTGAGGCGGAGCAGCTCAGACTTGAGAGGTACAAGAAGTACGGCCATTGATGAAGGAGTGTGACGCGTATCTAGCTTATGTGAGAGATGTCAGTATTGATGTCCCTACAGTTGAGTCAGTCACAGTAGTGAGGGACTTTCCAAATGTGTTTCCAGCTGATCTTCCGGGCATGCCTCCCGACAGAGATATTGATTTTGGCATTGATTTGTTGCCGGGCACTCAGCCTATATCTATTCCTCTGTATCATATGCCTCCTCCTGAGTTGAAGGACTTGAAAGAGCAGTTAGATGAGTTGCTTGATAGGGGCTTCATTCAGCCCAGTGTGTCACCTTGGGGTGCTCCTGTCTTATTTGTGAAGAAAAAAGATGGTTCTATGCGTATGTGCATTGATTATCGCCAGCTGAACAAAGTTACAGTGAAGAACAGGTATCCATTGCCTCGTATTGATGACTTATTTGATCAGCTACAGGGTGCCAGGGTGTTTTCCAAGATTGATTTACGTTCTGGCTATCACCAGTTGAAGATTCAGTAGCCAGATATCCCGAAGACTGCTTTCACGACTCGGTATGGTCACTTCGAGTTTCTTGTGATGTCATTTGGGCTGACCAATGCCCCCAACAACTTTTATGCACTTGATGTACAGTGTGTTTCGACCCTATCTTGACTTTTTCGTCATTGTATTTATTGACGACATTCTGGTGTACTCACGGACTCGGGAGGATCATGAGAAGCACCTGAGGACTATGCTTCTGACCTTGAGAGAAAAGAAGTTATATGCAAAATTTTCAAAGTGTGAGTTTCGGCTAGACTCAGTGGCATTCTTAGGTCATGTAGTATTGAGTGATGGGATCAAGGTGGATTCGAAGAAGGTGGAAGCAGTGCAGAGTTGGCCTAGACCATCATCAACTACGGAGATTCGGAGTTTTCTTAGTTTGGCAGGGTATTACCGTCGTTTTGTAGAGGGATTCTTATCTATTGCAACACCTATGACCAGGCTGACCCAGAAGGGTGCTCCGTTCAGGTGGAAAGAGGAGTGTGAGGAGAGCTTTCAGAAGCTCAAGACAGCTTTGACTACAGCCCAAGTATTGGTATTGCCTACAGGTTCGGGGTCTTATACTGTATATTGTGATGCATTACAGATTGGTCTCGATGCGGTGTTGATGCAGGATGGTAGGGTGATTGCCTATGCATCCAGACAACTGAAGGTGCATGAAAAGAACTATCATGTCCACGACCTTGAGTTAGCAGCTATTGTTCATGCCTTTGAAGATTTGGCGGCACTATTTTTACGGTGTCCCTTGTGAGATCTACACAGATCACCGGAGTTTGCAGCATCTGTTCAAATAGAAGGATCTTAACTTGCGTCAGCGGAGGTGGTTGGAGCTACTTAAAGACTATGATATCACCATTTTGTACCATCCGGGAAAGGCTAATGTGAGTTGCCGGGAGAGAGTTTGGGGAGTTTAGCATATCTACCAGCAACATAGAGGCTATTGGCGTTAGATGTTTAGGCCTTATCCAGCCAGTTTGTGAGATTGTATATTTCTGAGCTGAGTCGAGTATTGGCTTGTGTGGTCTCTCGGTCTTCTCTTTATGATCGTATCAGGTAGCGTCAGTATGATGACCCGATTCTGCTTGTCCTTAAGGACGCGGTTCAGCACGGTGACGCTAAGGAGGTCACTATTGGAGATGATGGTGCATTGAGGATGCAGGGCAGGCTATGTATGCCCAATATAGATGGGTTGCGTGAGTTGATTCTCTAAGAGGCTCACAGCTAGCGGTACTCCATTCATCCGGGTGCCGCGAAGATATACCAGGACTTGAGGCAACATTACTGGTGGAGGAGGATGAAGAAGGACATAGTGGAGTATGTAGCTCGGTGTCTAAATTGCCAGCATGTGAAGTATGATCATCAGCGACTAGGTGGGTTACTTCAGAAGTTAGAAATTTCGGAGTGGAAATGGGAGCGGATCACTATGGATTTTGTTGTTGGACTCCCACGGACTCAGCGGAAGTTTGATGCAGTTTGGGTGATTGGGGAGAGTCTGACCCAGTCAGCTAATTTCATTCCTGTGATGACTACCTATTCTTCCGACCAGTTGGCTCGAATTTATATCCGCGAGATTGTCAGGCTTCATGGCGTACCTGTATCTATCATCTCTGACCGGGGTACGCAGTTTACATCACGGTTCTGGAGGGCCGAACAACATGAGTTGGGTACTCGAGTGGAGCTGAGCACAATATTTCATCCTCAGACGGACGGGCAGCCCGAGTGCACTATTCATATATTAGAGGATATGCTCTGTGCGTGTGTGATAGATTATGGAGGTTCTTGAGATCAGTTCTTGCCACTTGCAGAGTTTGCCTACAACAATAGTTATCAGTCGAGCATCCAGATGGTACTTTATAAGGCTCTGTATGGTAGGCGGTGTTGGTCTCCAGTGGGTTGGTTCGAGCCGGTCGAGGAGGCGACTTGGGAGACCGAGCAGGATATGCGCAGCCGTTATCCTCATCTTTTCACCACTTCAGGTATGTCTCTATACTCGTTTGAGGACGAACGATTGTTTTAGGAGGGGGAGGATGTAACGACCCGGCCGGTCGTTTTGAGAGTTATATCCCCAATTCCATGTTTACTGCTTTCCCCGTATCTCTTTATGCTTATGTGACTTGCCTGGGGGCTTTGGTTGTGTTTTGGGACACTTAGTCCCTAAACGGAAGCTTAAGACTTAGGATTCTTTTACTGTAGTTGGAACTGTGTGAAGACGACTCCGGAATAGTGTTTCGTCTGTTCCATTAGCTCCGTTGTGTGATTCTGGACTTAGGAGCGTACCCGGATTGCGAATTGGAGGTCCGTAGCTGATTTAGGCTTGAATTGGCGAAAGTTGATTTTTTAGAGATTTTGACCGTAGTGGACTTTTTGATATCGGGATCGGATTTCGATTCCAGAAATTGGAGTAGGTCCATAAGGCCGAATATGACTTGAGTGCAAAATTTGAGGTCAATCGGACGTGGTTTGATAGGTTTCGGCATCAGTTTTAAAAGTTTGAAATTTCAAAGTTCATTAAGTTTGAATCGGAGAGTGATTCGTATTTTTAGCATTGTTTGATGTTATTTGAGGGCTCGACTAAGTTCGTATGGTGTTTTAGGACTTGTTTGTACGTTTGGTTGGAGTCCCGGGGGCCTCGGGTGTGTTTCGGATGCTTAACAAATTGAAATTGGAGTTAGGCAAAAGGCTGAAGTTTTCTGGTTTCTGGTGTTTTCGCACCTGCGGTGGGGAGACTGCAGGTGCGGGATCGCACGTACGCAAGGTCTATCGTAGAAGAGGAATGGGGTAGGTGTTCAGGGGTCGTAGGTGCGAGGTGATTTTTCGCATATGCGATGCCCGCAGATGCGCCAAAAGAGCGCATGTGCGAGGTGAGACCGCATAAGAGAACCAAGTTCCGCAGGCGCACACACGTAGGTGTGGCCCCTTCATCGCAGATGCGGACCCAGCCACCTTAAGTTATTTCCACACTTGCGAGGGAAATTCCGCATGTACGACGTCGCAGGTGCGACGGTAGGTCCGCAGATGCGGAATCGCTGGGCAGAAAAGATCAAGTTCGAATGTTTGTTTTCCATTTTCAATTTTGGGACCTTGAGAGCTCGGTGTGAGGCGATTATTCGAGGGTTCTTCAAGAAAATTATTGGGGTAAGTGATTCTAACCCATATTGGACTATATTTCATGAATCTATTACTATTTTCATCATCTAATTAGGGATATGAGTTGAAAATTTGGGGGGAAATGGCATAAACTTCCTAGACTAAAATTTTGAGTTTTGAAAGGCGATTTGAGGTCGGATTCGAGTAATTCTTATATGGTTGGACTCGTGAGTGAATGAGTGTTCATATTTTGTGACCTTTACCCGATTCCGAGACGTGGGCCCGGGGAGACTTTTTGGGGCGAATTTCTAATTTCTTGCTTTAGCTTTGATTTCATTAATTAGATTAGTTTCTTATAGTTGTTTTTATGGTATATAATTGATTTTGGCTAGATTTGGGCCGTTCAGAGTCGGATATTCGTGAAAAAGGCATTGTTACCAATTGATTGAGCTTGGTTCGAGGTAAGTGGCTTGCCTAACCTTGTGTGGGAGAAATCCCCTTAGGATTTGGTACTGTTGTGATATGTGATCACCGTGTACGCGAGGTGACAAATACTTACACGGGATATTTGTGGTAAAATCCGATTTATTTTACTGAGTAACAACCTGTTTTTCCTTTAATTTGAGTTATACTGTTTAAATGAGTATTAGCCTGTTTTCATTCTTAAATGAGTTATTCCAAAATGTGTAGTTATCCTGTTTAGTCTCATATCGCATGTCTACGTGCTTTAACTGCTTATTTGAACTCTGTGAATCATGCCTAGTTGATTTCCTGCTTTTCCTTGTTCTTTATTAGTATAATTGTAGAAATCTTGCTGTTAACTGTTGTATTTATTGGTTTGAGCTGCGTGTTTACTTTTGAGACTACGAGGCGGGTCATCGGGAGTTCTCCCCGTACATTTACTTTTGAGACTACGAGGTGGTTCCTCGAGAGTTTTTCCTGCACATTTACTTTTGAGACTACGAAGCAGTTCCTCGGGAGTTCTCCCTGCATATTTACTTTTGACACTATGAGGCGGTACCTCGGGAGTTATCCATGTATATTTACTTTATACTACGAGGCGGTTCCTCGAGAGTTCTCCATGCACATTTACATTTGAGACTACGAGGCGGTTTCTTGGGAGTTCTCCATGCATATTTACTTTTGAGACTACGAGACGGTACCTCGGGAGTTCTCCCTGTTTATTTACTTTTGAGACTATGAGGCGGTACCTCGGGAGTTCTCCCTATATATTTATTGTGGGACTACGAGACAGTATCTCGGGAGATCCCCTGCTGTTTACCCATGTGTGTTGTACTGTTATCTTGTTGTGTTTCCTTTTGTTAAATTCTAGCCTTTTATTATACTGTATATTCTCCTGCCTTATTTATTATTTACCAATGGGCCTGACCTGACCTCATCACTACTCGACCGAGATTAGGCTTGGCATTTACTGGGTACCGTTGTGGTGTACTCATGCTACTCTTCTGCACATGTTTTGTGTGAAGATCCAGGTGCTTCTTATCAGCCTCGCTACTAGCTAAGAGTGCTTGCTGTTGTACGGAGACCTCAAGGTACATCTGCCGCATCCACAGACCTCGGAGTCCCCCTCTATTCTCTCCTATGTCATTTACCTTTCGTACTTCTTCTTGTTAGACTCTGGTATATAGAGATACTAGTTTCCTTCTATAGCTTGTGACTTACGATGTTTCGGGTTTTGGGAAGACTGTGTATTTATAGAGTATTAGTTATTGTACATACCGAGCGGCATTGTTACTAGTTATTCAGTTATCCGCTGTTGTTAGTTGCCAAGTTTTACTTTCATTTTGTTATTTTTCGCAATTTGTTAGGCTTACCTAGTCGTAGTGACTAGGTGTCATCACGACGTTATACGGAGGGAGTTTGGGTCGTGACATCACCTAAGCCAAGGCAATACCGTGTTACTAATGCCACTACCTTAGCACTAAGTCATCTTGTCTTAGCGCCTAGGTTTTTGCCCATATTGTTTTGTCAAGCTTCTTCCCAATTTGCCTTGCCCTTCAAGACCTTGGCCTTTGCTTGCACACAGCTGTTTTCACTCATGAAAACACACTTAGGAACCCTTTCCTAAGTTAAACATGCACTATAAGAAGATCAGTCTAAGCGCAAAACCCACACTTAAATTGTGCTCTCTAGTCAAAGATAGTATAGTATAATATCGTGTCCACAGGGATTTGGTTTAAACGGTATTATCGTAGTTTGTAGCTAGATTGCTATCTAGGAGGATCAACAATGAAGATATATATGAATTCTAACTACAAATAACTAAGAATCTAAAGCTATTGACAAATGACAATCGCAACAAAGGTAAGCAAGGAAGTTATCAATGGGAAAAAATATGGGTTGATAGGATATGTACAAGATAATTGTTCGGCATCTAACTCTAGATAATTCACTTCTAATGTTCAAGTGAGTCTCTCGAATTTATTTAATTATCATTACAATTGTTTAGTAGAAAATCCTCTCTCGATTAAGTCTCAACCTCACAATATGAACCAATTTAAGCTCGGTGAATATATGTAAGAATTCGTAATGGATTGGTCTTTAGGAGAACCTCTTTCGATTATCCTCCTAACTAGGTTTAATAAAGGATTCAACTAGCCTCTTTCGATTATTTCGAAGAATCTATGAACTCAACCAACAATATAGTGCAAATATATCACAAGTTATGCCCCTCTCGATTACAAGAATAAGTGAACATAGATGCAATAATTTAATATTCCCAAAATGATTCAAATACATAAAAATAGAGTTATAATCCACAAACAAAATACACCAAATCCATCAAAGCCCAAAATGTTCTACTCCATAGACATGGAGAAGTTCTTCACAAATAAAATAAAAGTATAGGAAAACATAAATACAATCCAAACCCGGATCTTGAGTGAGGAAGGAAGGATAAAATCCTTGTGCTCTTGCTTCTCCCTCTTCTCCTTAGCTTCCTTAGGTCTAAGGTATGTCAAAGCTTCTTCTAAAATAGTGTTTTGGGGTATTTAATCCGCTCCCAAAACCAAAACGGATGAAACTACTCTTTTCTTAGCCAAATAGGACTATTCCCGGACAAGACATGCGCGGTTGCGCACGTGGAGACCTGCTCTGGTCGCGCATTTTGTACATTGTTCTGCCCCAAGTGCGCGCCCAGTGCGTGATCGCGCACTTGGTCGCGCACATGGGTGGTATCAGTTGGAAATTTGGGAAAACGTAAAACATGAAAGTTGTAGCCATTTTAAATAGCTTTCCAACGATATATTGTCGAGCCCAAACAGATTTATGAGAAAAATGTTATATGCATTTTACTGCACAATGCGCAATATGCCTGTTCGATTCTTCGTTTCATTCTTAAAGTGCACTATCATCCGTTGATCCCCGAACACGATCCCAACTTAATCCTTGGGATTTTACTCAGACTTCAAAGCTCCAAAATAGCATGAATTTATGCCACAATATTTATATAGTTCGGAATCACTCCTACAGGGCATAAAATACATAATAAGTGCAAAACACGCCTAATTAAAGCTCAACATAAGTAAAGTGCAGTAAATTAGAGTGCAATAAGTGACTAAAATACGGGATTATAGCCTACCATCAACGGGGTCACCTACAAAGTCCCTGGTGACAGCTGAAGGCTGAATGAAGACATATCATGAGGAGCATCGTGTGGCTTAGAGTGGTCACTTGGCTGATCATCTCTAATATCCTCCACGGGTGCCTCAACCACCCCTTGCTTGGGACCCAATCCTCGCCGACCACCACGCCCACGTAGGTTACCCCTTCCTCCGTGGCCACGCCTTTCACGTCTACCATGTTCAGGCTCCACTGGTGGGCCATGATAGTACTCCTCGGGTGGCATTTAAGCAACCTCGTATACTAAGCACACATCCTTTCGAGCATGTCTCAATGTGTCAACAACAAGATCAGTAACTCGATGGCCAAACACGTGCAGAGATGTCGCTCTCTCGCCTCTATGCTATAGCATCTCGAGTCCCAACTGGTAAAACTGGTGTAAGCCAATAGCCCGCTTAGCATATAAAATATTAATTATGGAAGGATAATGTAACATTATAAGTAAGTATAACAAATAACATACTAGTGCCTCATGCCTCCTAGCGTATGGAATGTACCGACCACCAGCGCGATGAACGAAATTCCCGACGAGAAGTCGGGTAACGCTGCGATACCAACCCATGTACTCATGCTCTCCCTCCATACGGTCAGGTGGAGGGTTTGTCGGAATCAGGCCATACCACTGGTCCCAGTCTTCAATCTAGGCCTCTAGCCAGGCCAAGTATGTCTGGTCGACCCTGTAACGATCATCCCGCTAGTAATGTGTCAAGTGCCAAGTGGGCGTAATAGGTACAAGCTACGGGGGACCAAACTGGCAAAGGACTCGCTTGGTGGCATGATGCTCGACTATATCGAGACATATCAGTGGGACGGGAGAGCTCCACATAGCTCGACCGCAGGAGCAATAATCTGGCAATCCAGCTATGAGCGCGTTGTTGTATGGCCTCCATACGAACTATTTATTAAACACAAGAATCGTGAGTAAAAACAACACATATCGGTCACGCCCCGAACCTGGCGGGCGAGACCGGCACCCGGTGCCTCACCTATTCTTGCGTACCAACTTGTGACTAAGGGACTCTGAACATATAATGTCATACTTTGGCCATGGGCCACAATGCAAGACAATTACGAATGCTTACTAAACATCAATATAATGCTGGGCCGACAAGGCCGTCATAACTACTACAGCTGGCAAACCAACAAAATATACATAAAAGGCCTACAAGCCCAAAATACTGCACTAACTGACAGGATATGTCTACAAGCCTCTACTGATGGATGTATTGTGATCGGAACAGGGCCCCGACCTATCCATAACATATATATATATATATATATATATATATATATATATATACAAAAGATGTACGTAAAACTCTAGACCCCGCAACTCTGACGGACGCGGAGCTTACCGATCAAGCTGAACTCGGTCAACACCTAATGAGGAGGTCTACTCGTCTGTCTGTCTGAACCTGCATGCATGGAATGCAGCGTCCCCGGCAAAAGGAACGTCAGTATAAAATAATGTACCGAGTATGTAAGGCAACAGAATAACTGAAAGTTGAAACTAAACTGATAATATAATAACTGAAAGTAACTGGGAGTCAAAGATAATCTGAAGATATACTTACCTGCTGATACTGACTCAACTCTCTCAATATAGTAAGTAAAATAGATGTCCGGCCTTATAGGGCTCGATATATATAATTGCTCTGCCGTAGTAGGCTCGCTCATAGGCACTCGGCAATACTAGGCTCTGTATCTCAGACATGCTGGGCTCGCTCATAGGCGCTCGGCCAGAGTAGGCTCGATATATAACTTACCATGTAATCAGAGGTTGCCCAATAGGGGCCTACCCATCAATTATAGCTCGATGGTAATAAAAATACTGTAATACTGTATATATAGGCTCTCTGCTCTCTTGACTGGAAGAAGACAATACTCAATTAAATATGAAGTCCCGATAAGGAGAATACTATAATTTATGAGACTAGGATAATGTATATAAATTCGGGAGTAGGAACTTCTCTTTATGCCTCGTTATCAAACACATATAATTACGAGATCATGCCAAAATGAAGAAAGGGCTTAGCCTTAACATACCTGAGCCAATTCTCTTGGTAATCCCTTTAACACCCATTGATTGCGACAACATGTAACAGCAGATCGAAGTAGGAAAAAATTCGTATGATATTCTTGTGAAAGATTGTACTGTATTCCTTTAAAATTGTAAATCCCATTGCTATTACGTAGTATATCTTCGTATGAATTTCTAGGCTGGAGATCCGTCACTTTGTAGATTAGATTAAGCACCTTTCTTTTGTGAAGTAACTCTCGTTACTAACATTTTGTTTTGCTAAAGCAATGTATATTTCTATGGAGATCATTACTTGGAGATGGGAGGAGGTGAGCATCTCTTATTTTGTGAATTTTTTTATCAAAATCTTACATATCTTTGGTTGAATTTAAGAAGCCTTTTATGGCTTAGCTAAGAGGCCCTCTAAAGGTGCCACCTAGCAATTCAATTCAAGAGTCACTAATTGAATAGTGGCTGCCACGTTTTGGGCCTTTTAGGCCTTATCCCATAATCATAATTATTTACTAATCTTCTTGATTATCTTATTAATCTTTCACTCATCGATAATTACCCAATTATCCACATAATTAAGAATTCTCTCAAATTACTTAAAATGCTACTCACTTTTAACACACTTTATACATCTTGCTATCGTGATCATGTGGTACCTTATATGGTACTAGTCCATAAATACCGGGTATTTTAGCTCGGGCCGTATACTATCCCAAAATGTTAAACTTCGACGAAATTTATTTTCTTCTATTTGCTTACCATCTCACCTTCACAAACTTACTCATCACTTGTTTGAAATAGCATAATACTTATAATCAAAAAATAATCTTATTCCCGAACTTACGTCGATTAACTTACGATAAAACTTTAACGTACAAAAATACGAAATGTAATATCTCATTTTTGGGCTTTCATCAACTTACTTATGGCGTACTTTCAGGTACGAAAATATGGGGTGTAACGATATCAAGCCATGCCAAGTAAACTTAAGTATATATGTACCTGAGCGCCTTCAAGTAAATCCAACAAATCCCTATAATAAGGAAAAAAACGGTGGAGGTGGTGCATCCGGAGCTAACGGTGGCAGATGTGGCTGGAACTGCAGGAACCGCTCCCACGCCCAAACCTAATATAGATTGTGGACGTAAAATTTAAGGCATTTTTTACTATGTATGTTATAATCATGAAAAAATTGACTTTGTTTTCACCTGCAGCAGCGGTAAAAAATCGGCAACGTCTCTCTGGGTGCCCATGCATGCCCGACACATCTGCCTATACAGGTAACCTAGAACAGTTGTACCCCAGCCACCAGATGCTTCCGAACAGGCATCAGCTGCAATCGGCTAGCCCCACTCAATGCAGTCAGCTCTGCTGGCTAGAAACCGGTGAGCCGCTGCAACATATGAAGGTAATCCTCTCCCGTATAGTCTCTAAGAGCATGCGGGTAAGCAACACGTATACCATCAACGGGCAGCCCGAAAAGAACCTCCAAGTCCTCTAGCGTGATGGTAGCCTCGCTGATGGGTAGATGAAATGTGTGCGTCTCTAGTCGCCACCGCTCTATCATAGCCGTGATCAGCTCCTAGCCGAACTGCAACCGGCCGATCTCTATGATCTTGTAAAAATCCGTCCCCTGAAGGCGTCTAACTATACGAGAATATAGTGGGTGGTCCCTAATGAACTCCCACATATCGTTTATACGTCTGGGGAGGAAGGTCTGGGACAGACATTGCCCATCCCAGATGTGTGAAGACCTATGGTTGCCCTGTAGCAACAGTAGCTCTCGAGATGCAGGTCCAGGATGCATAGGGGGAACCTCCATGACGAGGTCTATAAATTGAACAATATTAATTAAAGTATTTTCTTTTTAATTGTTTAACATCTTTAAATATATTGCAATATCTTTTATATTAATATTTAATCGATAAATTTTCTATATTATTACTTAGGTTGATACATTTTCTATATTATTATTTTATATGTTATTTTCTTACTTTATTTTATATGTTAGTTTATTAATTTATATGTTAGTTTCTTACTCAGCTATTTTTGGGTATAATAGAATTAAATAATTACTTTTCATAACTGTACATGATATAATTAATAAGTATTCATATAAAAAATACTTAGTTTGACAAATATTCTATGTTTTTGTTTTATATGTTATTTTCTTACATTTATTTACTAAATTTTGAGAGAGTTTGTGTTTGAACAATCATCTTTTTCATATATTTTTGGGGTTAACATAGAATTAAATAATTAATTTCAATAAATAAAAAGATATTTTAGTAATAATTCGTATAACAAATACTTAGATTGATAAATTTTCTATATTAATATTTTATATGTTAGTTTCCTACATTTTTCTACTAAAATTCTACATGATTTTGTTTGAACTATCATCTTTTTTAAGTTACGTTATTTTTTATTTATAACAAAATTATATATTAAAATTTCATAAGTAATCAAGATATATTCAATACTTAACCATACAAAAAATACTACAAACTTAATAGTAAATAATATTAAATTTATTTCATTCGTAACGATTGTTTGTTAACTATCATATTTTGCCCAAATTTCCCGACAGCGTCTCTTTTGTAACGTCAACTGATTATTTTATAATTCATATCTAATATTTAATAATTATCTACTGATACATTAAATCTATAATTCTACACAACGGAATCTTAAAGATCACTAAAGTAACACTACTCTAAATGGTCATAAACAAAGTCAACTACCATAAGCCAAAATTTATTATCAGTTTTACTACGCTAAAGGGCACTGCATAATAATTAAGGGCACAACATAACACTAAAGGGTACTAAACAATAATAAAGTCACATATTAATATACATACAACATTAAAATCACATATAACAATAATTATTCATAAAATAGAAATATATATTTTTACTAACTTTTTAGCACATAAATAAACTAATCCGGATAAAAAATAAAAAATTAATTAGATCACAAAACGATCACAAAAAACATACACCACAGTAAAAAAACAACAACTAATAAGCATGCTATATACGTGAGTTTTACCAAAAAGTAAATCGGAATACGTCGATTTAAAATTTTTTGAAATGTGAACAATTGATAATTTGGGAGCCGAAACGAGTAATAGACGAGATCTACTACACGATAACGCCTTGGATCCGGTATTAACTTGCTAAAATACGGAGAAGACATAAGTTTTGGGGGACGGGTGGGCTCCAATGGAGTTTTTTAGTTAAACATTTGGGGGGGGGGGGGGGGGGGTTGATGGTAGGTTAGAAATATGAATTTTTGGCTTTACTTCACCTGTTATTTGCTATATGCTATATTTTAATTATGTTTGAGCTTAAAAGTAAAAAATTTATACTAATTAGGTGTTTCTCATTTGTAGGAGCAAGTTTGAAGGAAATTTGATCAAAAGAAGTAGGAAAAATAATGGAAGCTGTTGAAGTAAAATTGCAAATCATTTTGGTGGGACCAATAATTATGTAATGATGAAGCATAAGGAAATAGATATAAACAAATAATGGAGACAAACACAAAGGAATGAACTTTGGATTTAAGACTGTAAAAAAAAACCGCAACATAGTTGACACTGGACAAGCCTCTGATAAGTCTCACAGGCGCGCTGCATGGCGCGCCGCGGGGCGCCCGCGTCTGTGCATTTTTGTCAGAGTATGTTTCCACTTCGGCTTAGAGAGTATAGTTTCGTTCCGGTCCGGTCCGTTCCTACTTGATATAAATACATCGGAAACATGTTTTTGAAGGGGATTCGACCTAGGAGAGCTTTATAGAGAGCTACCACGGCTTGAAGACACAAAATATCATCAATTATCTTGCCAACAATCGGTGCAAAACGAGATTTTGTATTGTAAAGTTATCTTTGATATTTTCTTTGTTCTTAAACTTATTTGTGATGACTTTCTCCATATCTATGGAGTAGTTCTTCCCTAGGATTTTGACGAATATGGTGTTTTGAGTGTTGTTTGCGGATTTTAACTATTGTTTAATTGTATGAATTCATTTATGCAGCTTTGAATTGATTGTGAAATTATTCACCGATTTATTTAATTGAAAAAGGAATATTTTGGTGATTAACTTTGCATTGTTTGGTTTGGTTTAATTTAGTGATTCTTTTAAGTAATCGAGAGAGCTTTTTGAATTATTGCTTAAACCAAGTTAGGAGAATATTCGAGAGACGTTTTCCTAAAGACTAGTCCATTAACGTGATTTTGCATATCTTCACAGTATTTCATATTAGTTTATTTTGGAGAGTTCAGATTTAATCAAGAGAGGAATCCTGACCTTACGTTTAAGCTAATTATCGAGTGAATTCGTGAGAATCATTAGAAAATTAGAAGTGAATACCATCTTATACCTATCATGTCATGACCCTTATTTCTCATATTATTTACAAACCGTTTTAGTTCAACTCTTATTCTCTGTGATCATGTCTAATAGCAGAAAACCATAAGTTATTTGAACATTGTTTAAATTCAATCTTTGTGGAGACGATAATTTTATATACTATTTTTGACTAGCGAGCATTAATTTCGTGTGTGTTTTGCGCTTGTCAACCGTTTTTGTTCCTTTTTGTTCTGTCTGGTATGGGAAGAAGACTGGTTCGATATTTTATATAGGTATAGCGCATATATAGGATGCGCTATACTAAGTATAGCACATCATGTATATGCGCTATATATAAACTTTGCTCGCCAATTTGAAGTTTAAATTTAGTGCATGTAACCCATGCGCTATATCTTAACGGATAAACGTGCCGTTAGGTTATAACGCACTGAAGAAATGCGTTATATTTAAAATGGTTCTCAATTATTTTTTCACTTATTTTTGTGTTTTGTGTCCAAAAAGACTAACATTTTGGTTCCGGATAGATCTGTCAATTGAAACCATTGAAAATAATAATCAGAGAAAGGCTCCAAGAATCCCGGGCCACATTTCATGTGTATATCAAGAGAAGCGCAAACTTTAAGTTTGGTGAGCAAAGTATTGGTCAAGTTTGAAAATTCTTTAAATTCCATTTATTTCCTAAACCCTCTTCACTTAATATACATTAGTCGTGACATAGATAAACTTAAAAGTTAATCTAGGTCAAAAGTAAAAATAAACAACAACAACACCGCTTCAACCCCAAATTAATTGGGATCAGCTCTATGCATCCTCTATATCCATTTGACTTTAACTAAAAAGTAAAAAAGTAGAAAAGTAAAAAAGAAAAGGCAAAATGTGCCATCCTTCCTTTTCATTCTTTGGTCCTCTTTCCTTCACTATTCCTAAACAATATTCATCAAATGTTCATGTAAATTGCCAGAATCTATGCTGCGGACATCATAGATGATGAATGAAATGTTAACGTGTTTCCAGCAGGTATCGAAGAGTGAGGATCACAAACTCTGCGGAGCTCATTGTACCTATGAAGATCAAAGTTATGGAGCTTCATCAATCGCTTCTGCTTTGCACTAAACCGGCTCTGGAAAAAACCTTCAAAAGAAGGTTCTTTGGAGGTCCTAAGGAAGAAAGCATAACCAGCCATGCAGTAAATGGATGTGACATAGAAGCAAATAGGCTCCATTACATCCCATGATAACTCCCAGAAAGTGAGCCTCATGAAAGCTGCAGTCTGAATCACAAAGTAACCTAGTCCACACCACAACTCTCTTCCCACCAATGTTTCTGCCTTCTTGTCAATTGCTGCTTTCTTCACCTCCATTTGTTGAAGCTCCTTCATCATTTTTGGGTCATTTGGTTGGGCCAAGGGTATTGGCATTAGGCCTTTCATGGCTTTCACCACCTGTAGCAACAAAAAAGGGACCAAAACGCTTGGGTAAAAGAATACAACTTCACTTCACATGCCTTATTTCAACTTCAAGATTATATTATAATGAGAATGGTTTTCCCGTTAGTAGTATATTGTCAGTGAGTCTGAACCCATTCATCTATATTGGGCTGATTTGTATGCTAACTCCGATATAGTTAAACAATAACACACAAAACTTAAAATCCTGAATCTGTTTAAACTAGTGCAAATTCCACCAGCGTCTTTGTGAGGGGCCAAATAGACTTAACAAATGGACTCTCCTATAACAAGCAAGACAAATTCTCCTTGTCTTGATTTTCTAATTTTCTACAGTTCCGTTATTATTTCGTTTGTTTCTGGTGGAGGATTTACTAATTTTTGGACTCCACTAAACCTTGGATGTCCTTTTCCTTTCTCTTATTCCTTCCCCACCAAAACAGTGTCTTTTGTCACTATTTCAAAGAGGAAATCAGTTAAGTAAAAACAATTGGATGACGTTTGTTCAAAAATTTGCAACAATTGAAAAGGAAATAAAAGGTTTCTTGGCTTTTGTGGGGAGCAGTTTTAGTAGTAAACAATTTCAGTTTTGCCAAAACTAAAACCAAATGTAAAAATGTTTTTTAAAATTTTTGAACCAAACACCACATCTTCCCCAAATGTTTGGAAGTCTAAAACAGGGGAGGTTGTTAAATGGTGTAATTTTGGGTCTTTGAAAATGGTCCAACTGATGCACTCCCGGATAAAAGTCACCATCTCGTTTTACAGATCTCGAATAACTTTGTTTCACTTTCCTGTCGAAGAAAACATAGAGAAAAAAATAGATAAAAATTCTATTAGTTTTCGGTAGACTTGTAATACAAAAAACAAACTAATAATAATATTTCTCAGAACTGAAAATGACAAAAGAAAAGATATTTGAACATCAAATACTTCTCAGCAAATGCAGCTACGTATGAACTAATTTATGAACATAGACATCAGGTAAATCTGATTCTTGGCGAATTATCAATATCCACAATTAAAATTTAAAAAAATGCACAAAAAGTGAGGGGAAAAACAAAGAAAACCAACCTGGTCAGGCTTAAGGAATACGATATTTCCCAAGACAATTACAGTTCCCGATTGATCGAGCATCTTCGCGAATTCTAGGGCTTGATCATCGTTTGGACAAGCTCCATTGCAGATCTGAATAAATTCCGCGTACGAAATCCAATCCTTTTCTATCTGCTTTAGCCTAGATTTCACCACCTCAAGCTGCGCCAACCTCAGAACCTTCTTCGCATCCGCCAACGTGAATTTCCCCTCCTCCGCATCGGAGTCCTCCTCCGGTATCGGTTTTTGTTGCGGCGGTGGGATGAGCCCATCGAGTCTGATCCTATCTCTAGCAATGTCCATCCCTCTCAGTTTCTCAAGGAGCTTTTCTCCGATGGGAAGAGACCGGAGCTCCGGCGAGGTTGCCACAGAGTCACGGTGGAGATATCGCCAAAAAAATCGATCGTCTCCGGGATCTGGAGCTCTCTTATTAGGATTTGAAGAGGCTGTCGATTTGGTCATGGTTGAGGAACAAATACGGCAGGTTGTTAGGGAAGGACGAGTAATTTTGTAAGCATTGAAAAGCCGTTCAGCTAACATTTTCTTGAACGCCATTGATATACGAAGAAACTCTGTTCTTATTTTGGTAAATATTGCAGGTTACGGATCTTTCAACCATGAGAAAATAGTGTTGTAATCGCCTTGTATTTATAGGTCCTTTTGCCGTTAAAGAAACGCTAGGTTTTTCCTTTTTTTTTCTTTTTTTCTTTTGTTTTTTTGGTAAACAAACGCTAGGTTATTTTATCCTTACCTGCGAGATAATCACTTGTGGCGAGAAAATGAATATTCCCAAAAATATAAGGCAGGTATCATAGGCATTCGTTACGAAAATATCTTATCGTAGATTATTCAACTTAAACGACGTTAGAGAAAAAGAAAAATAAAGTGTGACACAGCAAATTGTGTCGTTTTTGAGCGGGTCATAGCATGATGCCATGATCCAATTCGTTAAATTCATTAAAATAAAAATATGTTGAGGCTTGTATTTTAAAGTGGGGTTATAGTCCTACTTATTCAATTAAACACATTCAAAAGTAATTTTTTACTTTGTTATATTTTTAGCTAAAGAAGATTCTTTCAATTTTAAATAAAAACACCAACCTCTTAGAGAAAAAAATTTATTTTACAAAATATTCAAAATGATTTGGGAATTTTTTCACCAAACGTACGTATTCGTTGGAACTTTTAGTGCCTTCAAATAAGTATAGGCTAGTCGAGCGTATACATAGACAGCCCATTAAACTTGGCCCAATTTTTTATTTTGGCACTCTAACTCAATCTTGTTCCATTTTGGCTCTCCAACCCTATTTCTTATGTTTCACTTTAACACAACAGCTGACTAGATTCAGAGTGTGAGTTGCCTCACCCTGTAAGCGCGTGAGTGAGATTTTTTTGGGCAAATTTCCTTCTCCAACCCATTGAACTTGGCTTCATTTTTTATTTTGGCACTCTATCTCAACCTTGTTCCATTTTGGCCCTCCAACTCTATTTCTTATGTTTCATTTTAACACGAAAGCTGACTAGTCACATAGTGTGAATTGACTCTCATGGTAGGCGCGTGAGGCAGATTGTTTATGGCAAAATTCCTTCTCCAACAGTAATAAAATAACTGTTGGCCCCATTTTTAATCTCCCAACTTCCTTCCCCCATATTTCATCTTCATTATTTCCTTCCCCATTTACTGTTTATATGAAAACCGACCAATTTCAGTCGGTTTCTTAAAAAATAAATTTTGCGGGACACTAAAAGAGTTTTCTGCATTTTTGCGCCAAAAAAAGACCGAAGTTGGTCGGTTTCATAAAAATAAAAAATTAAAAAATTATATTTTGAAATAAATTTTATATTTTGTGAAACGTGTGTGCATGCATATCCTGAAATACCCACAAATTTCATAAATTTTCGAACCGCTAAATTTTCGAAACCGCAAACTTTCGAACCTGTAATGGAACAAGGTTGAGATAGAGTGCCAAAATGAAACATAAGAAATAGAGTTGGAGGGCCAAAATGGAACAAGGTTGAGATAGAGTGTCAAAATGAAAAATGGAGCCAAGTTCAACGGGTTGTCTATGTATTTGGCCAAGCAAGTATGTATACGCGCTGCATTTTTATGTCGGATAAAAGTTTTTGTAATAAAGTGAAACATAAAAAATGAGATTGGAGGGCCAAAATGAAACAAGATTGAGTTAGAGTGACAAAATAAAAAATTGGGCCAAATTTAATAGACTGTCTATGTCTATGTATTTGGCCATTAAAAATTTGACATATCAAAGGTGGTCATCTGATCACCATGCATGTGGTTGGCTAGAGTTGCCCGGGCAATTACCATCCTGATTGTTAACAAAACTAATCATGAGTGATGAGAGCAACTAAGAAATACTAACAACTTTGGGAAAATAATGGTTCAAATCTGCTATATTTTTTTTCTTTTTTACCCAAAAAAAAAAAGAAGAAGGTTGAAGGTATAGAAATCGCAAACGTGTCGCCACATATATTCCGAGGTGGCGGGGTCCCGTAAAGCTGGGGCTTTGCTGTTTATGGCGTAGGGGTAGGACGATTAATATTAATTGGGTTAGTTGAATTGTTTCCCGAAAAGTCGGGAATCGTAGCTTGGAAAATAAAGAACTTGCCGCGTAAGTTTATGCTACTTGAAAATAGTACTTAGCATAAAGTTAATTATACTAATTACGATAGATCATAAGATGTAACCTCCACCAAGTCCAGCCTATTCATAAGGCGAGCCGATGTCCTTTGACGCTTAATCCACAAATATTATACAACCTAGGCTTTCTTTTCTCCATCTTTTCCCATTTTTTCTTTTTATTTTTCTTGTGAATGGGATGAAACGTAAATAATGAAAAGAAAAGTGATATAAGTAAAGGCTTTAGGTAGTCTCATCATCATGCACCTAAATGGTATAAGTTGAAATCAGAAACATTAATTATAATTATTGGACACTATAGCTACAAAGATAACAAAGTTGTAGTCTGTTCTCGTTTTTATCATTAAGACTATCTTAGTTAAACTCCTCTCTATTTTTTTTCTCTTTTCATTTGGTTCATATCCTGAAAAGTGGATCATATTCATTGCGGAATCCCAAAATACTGCTATATAATGACATTTTCTTTTTTTGCTTTTGATTATTTTTTCCTTAGTTATATCTTGTCTTCCCAAATTGTTCCTTTTGAGTATCGCAAATGATTCAAGATACACACGAAGACTGGAGAGATCCATATTTTATTTTTAATAAGTGAAAAAGTCATAACTTGTAGTTCGCACAAGCATTTCGTGATGTGATCGTCGACTGTTTATTTATATATTATTTACTTCTCCATTTATTTATGCATGCTCTCGGCCGTACAGTGTATAAAGCTATAATTGAACTGGATATAGCCTTATTCCTTCTTTACAAACCATTAAAGAATACTTATATGATTCGTATAATTGATGCAGTGACTCTAGACATCGTCAGCCATGGAAGCGCCAAATCCTAAAGAAGTATAATATAATAGACTAAGGATAAAGTATACTATAACTATGCAGCTAATTAGAGATAATGCTGAAGGAATTAAAGATTGGGAGATTAGCTAAAGCGGTTGGAAAGGATGAGATTGACACACCGTTTCTTGCCAAAAGAAAATTCGAAGAGAATATAATTAATGATGTGTGGATTGATGAATATGGTGGGATGGGAATGACGCAGAACTCGTTCCACAGATAGATTGACACGGATGCTACTATAGTCAATCTCCAATCCATGAACCACACATTGAATGTCGTACCTCTTCAGCGTATTTTTCTAATGTTCTTCGCCCATAATTATTTAATTGAGAGTATTGGATGCTTACCAATTGATCTATCAAAGCCATGAATGAAAAAAAACATTCGTTCACTTGGAGGGCAAAATTAAAAGATCAAAATTTTCAAAGGGAATTCAACAAATATACGTCTTATATGAATTGTGCTTTCAATGTTAGGATTAGAAGGTTATGACAGAGACCGATTTCAAGCTGAAATGCCTGGAACATACAGCATCTAAGATCTCGAAAATGAGTGCGCACCATTAAAACATAGAATTGCATTTGATTTGCTGAGTTTGTGTATTCTTTCTTTTCTGATTCCTGGGGTTTGCTCAATAGAACCTTAGCCTATTTTTACGTTAATTTCTACGATGGCATATATTCCCATGAATACAGTCCTATGAATAAAACGATCATACCATAGTTTCTATTCCTCTTCACCACTTTTCTTTGCCTCCCACTGATTTGAATGTGACTATTGATTTTTTTTTAATCTTTTATTGACAATTGATTTATTCTATCATACTAGCTAGTATGGTGAATGCTATAACTCAAATATCCTTATTTTTTGTTCGTGTATCATCATATTTTTAATCTCTTTTAATTATTAAGTAACTTTTTTAGACTAAATAGGCTTTTATATATATATATATATATATATATATATATATATATATATATATATATATTCAAATCTTAACCAATACTAATTGGCACCAATGTCATGTATATTTTTACAAAATGTGTTTAGTACAAATAGTTTCTGTTAAGTAGAAGAGACACAGCAAACCTCGAGCTCCCATGGTGGAACCTAGAAGCTTCGAGAGAGAGTAGTCTGAGAGGAGACAATTTAGAAATGAACTGTGTAAACTCATTAGTTCAATATGTGAGTACAAATATACACACGTGGATCTTCCACTCAATACATGTAACAAACTAACTAATTGCTAACTAATTGACAGTTAAACTAATAACAGTAACTGAATTAAGAACATATAAATACATAGCCCAATACCCCCCTCTCAAGTTGGAGGTGAGGCATTCACAGCCAACTTGCTCAACACAGTGGAATGTTTGATGCCAGTGAGAGCCTTACTGAGAATGTTTGCTAGCTGATTATGTGTGCCAATGTGATGTAAGGATATGAGATCTTCTTGAAGTTTATCCCACACAAAGTGACAATCAACCTTAATATGTTTGGTCCGCCATGGAACATAGGGTTTCTAGCAATGTGTAAGGTTGATTGACTATCCTAATACACAGTCACAGGTGTAGGAAAGGGAATAGTCAGCTCCTCAAACAACTTGCATAACTATGTCAACTATGTCAATTCCCCTATCACCTTTCTAAGAGACCTATATTCATCTTCAACTTCAGCTGAGGAAAGAGAAATTGTTTCCATCTTTTTAGACTTCCAGCTTATAGAACTAGTGACTAACAACACCAAGTAACCACTGACTGGCCTCTTAGAATCTAGGCAGGCAGGCAGGCAGAATCACAATACCCTTTAATGGTGCAGTCATGATCATTGGATAGAAAAATTTCAAGTGTAGGATCACCCTTAAGGTACCTAAGCAAGTGGAATGCAGCCTGTAGGTGGGGTTCTCTAGGATCTAGCATAAATTGGCTCAAGTGTTGCACACCAAAAAGCAATATCCAATCTAGTATTGGTGAGAAAGTTAAGCTTGCCTATCAGCTTTCTGTAGTATGTAGGATCTGAAAGAATAACTCCTTATTTAGCCCTTAGTTTGACAGTAGGATCAAGAGGAGAAGTAAGGCTATTGCAATGGAGACAATCATACTCCTTTAAGAGATCCAGTAAAAACTTTCTCGGGGAGATGATAATCCCATCTTCTTTGTAAAGGACCTCTAAACCAAGGAAGTAATGAAGCTTGCCTAGGTCCTTAATCTTAAACTGGTCATGCAATAAGATCTTCATATCAGTGATCTCTGGTCCCAGTAATAATGACATCATCAATATACACAACAACAAAGATTGTGGAAGAAGCTGATTTCTTGTAGAAGAGAGAATAATCATGTAAGGAATGAACATAACCCCTGGAATAAAAAAACAGTGACCAATTTTGCATACCACTGTCGACTAGGCTGTTTTAGGCCGTATAGAGATTTTCTTAACTTGCAGACAACTCCAGGTGTATACAATACAAAACTAGGTGGTAATTGCATGTATACCTTTTCATCCAAATCACCATGGAGGAAGGCATTATTTACATCAAGTTGGAAGATATCCAGTGTTTCTTAACTGCAGTGGCTATAAGTGCTCTAACAGTAGTTATTTTGACAACAGGGGAATAGGTTTCTGTGTAGTCGATCCCGGCCTGCTGGGTGTAACCCTTTACAACTAACCTGGCCTTGAACCTTTCTATGCTCACATCAGCCCTGTGTTTAACCTTGTAGACCCATCTACAGTCTTTGGCTTTCTTTTCAGGAGGCAAATGAACCAGGACTCAAGTGTTATTTGCATATAAAGTCTCAAACTCTAAAGACATAGCCTCTTGCCAGGCAGGATTTCTTTCCAGGAGGCAAATGAACCAGGTCCCAAGAGTTATTTTCATACCCCCAAACTCTAAAGACATAGCCTCTTGCCAGGCAGGAGCAAGGCTGCTTCTTCATAAGAAGAAGGCTCACTATCATGACATACATTTTGGACAAGTTGTTGACTGTCTAGGAGTAATGAGGTAAGAGACACATGATGATAGTTGGAGAACAAAACACTAAGTGACATAGGAGAAGCAATGGTAACATAAGGTTTTATGTTTGGAATGAAGCGTACATAATCCTTCATGTGGTCAGGCAATTTATGGTGTCTATATGACTTCCTGGTGGCTATAGAAGAGGCAATAGGATTAGGAGTGGAAGAAGGAGATGATGATGAAATGTAGGAAGAGAGAAGAGAGGGGGAACCAGATAAGGATGGAGGCATGTCAGATGGTGAAGCATGGGTTGTAGACCTATTACTAAGGTGGTCAAAAGTAGTAAAATGAGAGGGAAAATCATCAACAAAAGGAACAAATTGAAAAACATATGGCAAAGGTGCAAAATGAGGAGAAAGATCAAAAAGAAATACATTTTCATAAAAAAACTACATCTCTGGAAACAGAGATTTTCTTGGTGAGTAGGCTAAGGACCTTATACCCTTTGTGTCATAGGGGTAACCTACAAAGACATGGGGTGTTGCTCTTGGTTCAAATTTAGTTCTGTGGGGTTTATGAGTGGTAGGAAAACACAAACAACCAAAACTTCTAAGGTGAGAATAAGTAGGCACTCTTTTGTACAAACATTCAAAAGGAGTTCTGTTTTTTAGATGAGTAGTAGGCAATCTGTTGATAATGTAGGTAGCAGTTAATATTCATTCTCCCCAATACTTTAGGGGTAGTTTAGATTGGAACAAGAGTGCCCTGGCAGTCTCAAGGAGGTACTTGTGTTTCCTTTCTACTACCTCATTCTATTGAGGTGTATAGGAGCATATTTTCTGGTGAATAATTTCCTTTGAGTTGTGAGCATCTAATTTTTGACCATGCTTGAATTTTTTCCCACTCATCTCACCAATACCTCACTTCTCACTCTATCTTTTCCGCTCATATCTTCTCACGCGTGTCCCCACTCCACTTTTCTTTGCTCCCCACTCTTTGTCCCCACTCCATTTTTCCTTGTTCCTCATTCCTTGTCCCACATGCTTGTCCCCCACTCATATCCACATATCCCTATTTTTCCTTTACGTAAATACACACACGCAAAGGAGGGGAGTTGGTCTACTGGAACCAAAAAGGGCAGCCATAACCTCCTCTAAAAACGCCCCAAAATCCAGCTTGAAAAGAGCCCAAAAAATTAGTTGCAAAATCCAGGCCAAAAAATAGCCCCGAACACTATCCCAAACCCTGTACAAATCTGTTGTTGATTTTTTCTCTAAAAGGGCCCCAAAAACGAGCTTGAAACGAAGCTCAAAACTGAGCACCAAAACAGCTATGTTACTGCTGGAAATTCAATCACAAAACAGCATTGAAATACCTCCATAAGGTCATCAAAATACTCTCAAAGTCCCAGCTCAAAACAGCTCCGAGCAGTCCTAAGAAATTAGTAAAAAGTGGGTTCTTCAACTGAAGTTAAAAGGAGATGTGAGAGTCGAGTTCGTCATCGCTAGTTTTCGGTCATAGTCGCTGACTCACTGGTGTTTTGTCCGGTTGTTGAATTGCAAACCTTTAAAATTTAGATTTCGGCAATAAAGGTCTGTTTCTTTTACATGTGTACCATGTCTTCCTAATTTGATTCCGGGATTTTGGTTGAATAAGTATTTCATTAATTTTTTATATCTATGTGAATGTTCATTTCATGTCTCAAAAGTGGGTTTACGTAAAAGCTGATTTTGTGCTTGTTGTTATTAGAATACATTTAGCCATTTGTTAGCATGTCTGTTTTTTTGGTGTTCTTAAGGTGAAATTCATTTGTTATAAGGTTTTGTTTAGTTTCATGATTTGTTGGAAATATGACGTGAATTTAATAAGTTTGGTTGTGTTGATTTTTGGTTCTGAGTTGTTCTATTAATAAGTCGTTTGATCAGTGGTTAAGCCATGGGGCCATGTGATATTGAATTCTTGTTTTATAATTGGACTTAAGTAATCTTGATTATGTTCAATCACTAGCCCGTCAACGACCTGTAATGTAGATAATCTTCTTAACCTTACATAATTCATGACCTTACAATAATCTCAAAGTTTAGGAAGAATAATGAGCACCGATAGAGTGCTTTAAGCGTGCATTTAGTTAGTTTATCGCGATTATGTATACGTTCACGTGGCATAATTGTGATTTTCAAAATTAAAATCGAAGTATGTGTTCGCGCATCTTTGGCCAAAACAATCTTAATATAATAAAATAGTATTAATTGTGTACACGTACGTGTGACATAATTTTGTCACAATAAAAAAATGGATTCACACACGTGATTCGTTTCAAAGATAATTTCATATTTTAATAATTAAAAGCGAATAGATAAAATATGAAAACCAATAAATCACAGCTTATCCAAAATTAATTCAAGCCAAGTTGTAGTCAATAAAGCGACCGTGCTAGAATCACGGGACTCGGAAAATGTCTTACACCTTCTCCCCGGTCAACAGAATTCCTTACCCGAACTTTATTTTTGTAGACCAATAATAAAAGAGTCAAATCTTCCTTTGATTAGGGATTCAAATAAAAGGTGACTTGGAACACCCAAAAATCAAATTCCAAGTGGTGACTCTGAATAATAAAATAATCCTTACTTCAAAAATATCACTTTAATTGAAAAAACTCTTTAACCCACAGCAATCCATAACACATATCTTTTGTGGGGTAGAAAAAAAGGTATGACAGTTCTGGAGACTCTGCTGGGGATTCTCAAGAATTCGAGCTTGTACATTGACTTTATTTAGCTTTATTAATTTTTGTATATATTGTAATTTATTTAGGCCTAATGTGTTACTTGTCCATTTTTTACCGTTTTGATATTGTTGAACTGTACATATAAATTGAATCCTCTCTCGCACCCCTCTAAGTCTTCTGATAGTTAGTTATGTTGTGTTTTCCTACCAGCATCACAAAATTTCTGTCTTGAGATAAAGCTAGTTAGCCTACCAGCTTCTGGTGAAGGATTTAGTCACACATGCTTAGGCGGGAGAGCCGTTAGCTAGCCAGTGTTGTTCTACTACTATTGACGCTTGATGCTCCTCGGCTCGGGTTGTCCGCCCGGGTAAGCCAGGTCTAGATACCATCTCCTTAAGGATTTGAAAACTTAGAAGAATAAGCCACAAGCAATGAATATCCCTAATAGGCTACGCTTTATTTGCTTCATGTGCATTGGACTTAGTGGGACTCGGCACAGGGGCCGGGCCCGTCTAGGACAGGTACCAATTTTTCAGACTAGCATGTTTATTTTTCTATGCTATATGTAACATTACTTGGTAGGCTTTACTCAAATGTTGACTGACCTTAAAAATAGATTGATTGAATGGGGGAGAGAGAAAGAGAAAATTCCCTCCACATTTTCATAAAGTTCCCATTTTTTTTAAAAAAAAGGTTTTGAAGGGTTCTAATGTGTAAAATCACAATTTTCAAAATATTTTATTTATTTATTTTGACCGAACTACGTGGGTCTGATTCTCACCGGATGTGAGATACGTAGACAAACCTCATCGGTTCTGGCCTCCAATTTTTAAAAATTCAAAAATATTTTTCTTTAATTCCTTCTTTAGAAGTCTTTTCTTAGAAAATTTCAAATTAAGAAAATAGATTTTAAACCCAAAAAATATTTTCTTTAATTTTAGAAGTCTCTTATTTGAAAAAAAAAATCAAATCAAAGTCCAAAAATATATTTTTTCCTTCTTTAGAAGTCTTTCTCCAAAAAATTCAAAAAATAAAAACAATCAAAATCCAAAAAAAAATATTTTCTTTCTCCTTTAATAAGTCTTCTTTTCAAAAATTCTCAAAGAAAAAAAGAAGCTAGCTTATGTACTTTGTTCCCGGTATTTCTGAACTACATAATGATCTGATTCATGTGACGTCATGATACGTAGGCAATCCCCATCGAATTCGATCATTGCCACTAAATAAACTGAGTGAAAAAAAATTGAGGGAAAAAAAAGAGTGACTAAAATAACAGAGAAAAAGAAAGAGCGAAAAAAAAACAAAAAAAAATAGAAAAAAGCAAGAGTGAAAAAATCCACAAAGAGAACTCTTTGTCCAATTTGAAAAATAAAATCGAGAAAAGTTTCCGTGGACATGCTGTCAAATGGCGCGAGCAAGCTGCCGGGGTAAAGCCTCCAATGGACGAAGCAGAAATGGTTACGGTTTTCCTACAGGCCCAAGAGGCGGGCTACTTCCAGAACATGATGTCCGCGTGTAACGACCCGGCCGGTCGTTTTGAGAATTTAAGTCCCGTTCGGTGGCATAAGGCCATGAGCGGCTTCGTAGTATATGTATTGACTTGCGTGCATAGTTGAATTCAGTCACCGGATGAGTCAGAGTAATTTGGGACACTCAGTCCCTAAAACAGAAGCTTAAGTCTTAGGATTTTGACCATAGTCGGAACTGTATAAAGACTACTCCGGAATGGAGTTTCATCGGTTCCGTTAGCTCCGTTGGGTGATTTTGGACTTAGGGGCGTGTCCGGATTGTGCTTCGGAGGTCGGTAGCTCATTTAGGATTGAAATAACAAAAGTCGAATTTTTGGAGATTTGGACCGAAAGTGGACTTTTTGATATCGGGGTCGGAATGCAATTTCGAGAGTTGTAACAACTCCGTTATGTTATTTGGGACTTGCCTGCAAAATTTGACGTCATTCCGGGTTGGTTTGATTGGTTTCAGTACGAGTTTTCGAAGTTGGAAGTTTTGAAAGTTCATAAGTTCGATTCGTGGTGCGATTTGTATTTTTGGCGCTGTTTGATGTAATTAGAGACCTCGAGCGAGTCCGTGTTAGGTTATGAAACTTGTTTGTGTGTTTAGACGGGGTTCCGGGGCCTCAGGTGTGTTTCGGATGGGCTACAGGCCATTTTCTTCTATTTTTGAATTGTTGTTTTCTGTCATCTGGTTTCCTTAATCACGTTCGCGTCCCTTCCTTTGAGTTCGCAAAGAGTAATTTTGGAGGAGGAATTCATTGTTCTTCGCGTTCACGTAACAGTAATGAAGATGCAGGAGAGATTGAAAACAATGAGGATATGCACTGTGCTAGCTTAGCTTCAGGTTTTAAAAGAGCGTAAAGTGTAAAAAGCTGAGGGAGGCACTATTTATACTTTTACCCGTCGGGCACACAATTTTACCTGGAGTGAGGCCGCATAATTTTGAGTGCGGTCCGCACTCATTACCTACCCTTGTGAAGAATTGCTGAGGACCGCACAAAAATGAGTGCGGCCGCAGAATTAGTGTGGACCGCACAAAAATGGGTGCGGCAGCATTTTGTTAAGGATTTTTGTCAGCCCAAACTTCGGAGACCATGTATTTTTCATCTCCCAGTTGTGCGACCGCACACAAAATTATGCGGTCGCAGAGTGGCAGTGTGGTCCGCACTTTTGTGACACTTAGCCAAACTTTTCGTGCTCAGTTCCTGCAATGCACACCCATTCCTGCATACACTTCAAAACTAGTTAGTACAAAACAAAGCATATCTAATCTAAAGAAGAAAAACAAGAAAAAGAAAAATACACATGGGTTGCCTCCCATGAAGCGTCTGATTTAACGTCGCGGCACGACGCATGTTACCATCAATCACTTGAAATGGAGCAGCGCCACAATGTGGCCATCATCAACCTTGCCAAGATAATGTTTAACCCGATGCCCATTGACTCTAAACACCTCATCATTCTTATTTTTCAAATCTAGAGCACCAAAGGGTATCACATGTACAACTTCAAATGGGCCACTCCACTTTCATTTCAGCTTTCCCGGAAACATCCGCAACCGAGAGTTGAACAAAAGCACAAGATCACTTGCTTTGAATTCTTTGTTCCAAATATACTTGTCATGGAAGTACTTCATCTTGTCCTTATACAAGGACGAACTGGAATATGCATAGAACCGAAACTCATCAAGTTCATTCAATTGCTCCACCCTAAGATTTGCAGCTACATCCCACTCAAGGTTAAGCTTCTTCAACACCTACATAGCCTTATGCTCAAGTTCCACCGGAAGGTGACAAGATTTTCCGAACACTAACTGATACGGAGACGTACCAATTGGTGTTTTGTAAGCTGTTCTATAAGCCCAAAGAGCATCGTCAAGTTTCTTCGACCAATCTGTCCGGTTGGCATTCACAGTCTTTGACAGAATACTCTTGATCTCCTGGTTGGATACTTCAACCTGTCCACTTGCTTGAGGATGATAGGGGGTTGACACTTTGTGAGTGACACCATACTTGGAGAGTAAAGTATCAAAAGTTTTGTTGTAAAAGTGTGGTCCCCCATCACTAATGATGGCCCTTGGAGTACGAAACCTTGTGAATATGTTCTTCTTCAAGAAAGCTACCACACTCCGAGCTTCATTGTTGGGCAAAGCCACAGCTTCAACCCATTTGGACACGTAATCCACAACTACCAATATATAGGTGTTCCCACTTGATCTCATAAACAGACCCATAAAATCAATGCCCCAAACATCAAAAATATCAATCTCTGGGATGGTGTTGAGAGGCATCTCATTTTTCTTGGAGATCCCACCGGCCCTTTAGCATTCATCACAACACTTAACGATATCGCTAGCATCCTTGTAAAGGGTAGGACAATAGAATCCACAGCTTAACACCTTTGTAGTAGTTTTCGCTCCACCATGGTGACCACCATATGGCGAAGAGTGGCAAGCTTCAAGAATACCCAATTGTTCTTCTTCTGGAACATATCTTCGGATAACACCATCAGTACAAATTTTGATGAGATATGGCTCATCCCAATAGTAGTTCAGGCAGTTCCGTTTGAGCTTCTTCCTTTGATTTGAAGAGAACTCATTCAGAACAATGCGACTCACAAGATAGTTGGCCACATCGGCAAACCATGGCATCCCAGTCATAGAAATGGAAAGGAGTTGTTCGTCAGGAAATGAATCATTGATCTCAAGACCATCATGTGGCCTCCCATCCTCCTCCAATCGGGACAAGTGGTCTGTCACTTGATTCTCACTACCCTTGCGGTCTTGAATCTTTAGATCAAACTCTTGCAATAGAAGCACCCACCGCATCAACCTTACCTTAAAGTCTTTCTTTCTCATCAAATAACGAAGTGCCTCATGGTCGGTGTAAATAATCACCTTTGTACCCATTAGGTACGGGCGGAACTTCTCCATAGCAAAGACAATGGCTAGGAGTTCTTTCTCGATCACCGTATAGTTGACTTGGGCCTTGTTCATGGTCTTTCTAGCATAGTAGACCGGATGACAGATCTTGTTAATTAGTTGCCCCAATACCGCTCCAATCGTCACATCGCTTGCATCACACATGAGCTCAAATGGTAAGCTCCAATTTGGAACGGTGATAATAGGAGTGGTAGTCAACTTATACTTGAGTAGTTCAAATGCCTTCATACAATCTTCATTGAAAAGGAACTTGGCATCGTTCTTCAAGAGTTTGCACAAGGGGTTTACCACTTTAGAAAAGTCCTTGATGAATCGGCGGTAAAACCCCGCATGACCTAGAAAGCTCCTCACTCCCTTTACGGAAGTAGGGGAGGGAGTTTGGATATCACTTCAATTTTTGCTTTATCAATCTCAATACCATTCTTGAAAATCTTGTGACCGAGGACAATGCCCTCCTCGACCATAAAGTGACACTTCTCCCAATTCAACACCAAGTTAGTTTCCTCACAACGTGCCAATACCTTATCCAAGTTATCCAAGCACTCTTCAAAAGAATTCCCCACGATAGAAAAATCATCCATGAAAACCTCGAGAAAGTCCTCCACCATATCGGTGAAGATGGCCATCATGCATCGTTGAAAAGTTGTCGGTGCATTGCATAACCTGAATGGCATCCGCGAGAATGCAAAAGTGCCATAGGGAAAAGTGAAAGTGGTCTTCTCTTGGTCTTCAGGAGCAATAAGAATCTGGTTATACCCGGAATATCCATCAAGGAAGTAATAATAAACACGTTCGGCTAACCTATCCAACATTTGATCAAGAAATGGAAGCGGAAAATGGTCTTTCCGAATAACTTTGTTGAGCTTCCTATAATCCATGCACACTCTCCACCCGGTGACAGTTCTTGTAGGGATCAATTCATTTCTGTCATTTGTTATCATAGTCATGCCGCCTTTCTTTGGTACACATTGCACCGGTGAGGTCCACGAACTATCAAAAATGGGGTAAACAACCCCGGCATCCAACCACTTGATGATCTCTTTCTTTACTACCTCTTGCATGGCCTCATTCAATCGTCTTTGATGTTCCACGGAGGGTTTGGCATCCTCCTCCAAAATGATTTTGTGCATGCAAAAGGCGGGTCTTATACCCCGAATATCCGCCAATGTCCAACCTGTTAGTTTCTTCCTTCTTTGGAGCACCGCAAGGGTGGAATCTATCTGCACGTTAGTTAAGCACGAGGAAAGAATAACAGGTAAAATGGAACAAGGGCCTAGAAACTCATACTTGAGGTGTGAAGGTAAAGGCTTTAACTCCAAGGTGGGAGGCTGCTCAATTGAGGGCTTTGTTGGTGGAGTCTTCCGGTTTTCGAGATCCAAGGAAAGTTTTCGGGGCTCATAAGTATATGATCCCATTCCTTGCATAGCATTGACACATTCTACAAAGCCTTCCTTCTCATCCTCATCATGATTTAACAATATAGCTTCCAAGGTATCGTCAATATTTATCACAGCACTTGTGTCATCAACAATTACTTCGGTCACTAAATCCACGAACGAACACACTTCGTTGCTATTTGGCTGCCTCATTGATTTACAAATATGGAACACCACTTTTTCATCGCCCACCCGGAAGGTGAGCTCGCTAGCTTCCACATCAATTAAGGCCTTCCCTGTTGCAAGGAAAGGTCTCCCCAAAATGGTTAGCACCTAATAGTCAACCTCACAGTCAAGTATCACAAAATCTGCGGGAAGGATAAGCTTGTCGACCCGAACTAACACATCATCAATTATCCCCAATGGCCTTTTCATTGTCCAATCCGCCATTTGCAACCTCATATATGTGGGTCTTGGTTTCCCAATCCCCAACGTTTTGAACACAGAATAGGGCATCAAGTTAATGCTTGCCCCCAAGTCACATAAAGCTTTGGCGAAATCGGCACTCCTAATAGTGCACAAAATTGTGAAAGCACCGGGGTCTTCCAACTTTGGATCTATAAAGTGCACAATAGCACTCACTTGATGTGTCATTTTGATCGTTTCACAGTTTATTAATCTCTTATTTGTTACCAAATCCTTTATGAACTTGGCATATCCTGGTATTTGTTCAAAGCTTCAACCAACGACATATTTATAGACAAACTTTTCATCATATCAATAAATTTCTTGAATTGATTCTAATTGTTTTGCTTTGCAAGTCTTTGAGGGTATGGAGGAGGAGGCCTTGGCATTGGTGCCTTAGCCTTTGGCACTACCGGCTCTGGCATGTCAATCACGTGCTCCCTAGACGGTTTCACTTCTTCTGGCATCTCCTCCACATTTTTATTAATATCAATCCTCACTTCTTCATTATCTTGAACATCATTGCTTGGCTCATCATCATCTTGCACCAACACATCATCACCTACATGTCTTCTTTGGTTTGAGGTACTAGCAACTCCACCTCTTCCACTTCTTGTTGTCACGGCCATTGCATGCCTCATATTCCCACCTTTTGGGTTCACCACCGTATCACTAGGTAGTGCCCCCTTTGGCCGAGTATTTAAAGCTTGAGAAATTTGGCCAAGTTGAACCTCCAAGTTGCGGATAGAAGTGTTATGGGAGGCTAATTGGGCATCGAAGTCGGCATTTTTCTCCATCATTTGCTTAAACTTGTTTTCAATCCGTCCCATTTCACTATTGGAAGAACTAGGACCTTGCGACGGATATGGTGGCAGGTTATTTGGTTATTGATACATCGGGGGCCTTTGAAAATCCTTCCTTGATTGCTATTGTTCTCAACCCCCTTGATTATTGTTGCCTCAATTGCTTTGATTATTGCCACCCCAATTACCTTGATTATTTCCTCCCCAATTGCCTTGATTACTCCAATTGCTTTGATTATTGTTGTTACCACCACTCCAATTTCCTTGGTGGCCTTGGTTGTTCCAATTTCATTGGTTTCCTTGTGATCTCCATTGTTGTTGATTTGGAGCATTGCTTCTTTGACCTTGACAATTGTTGACATATTGAACCTCTTTATCTTGCTCATCATATGAATCATCTTGATTATACCCACTATTACTTTGCTCAAATTGTTCCAGATGGTTTTGTACTTGTTGACCTCATTGTCGTCTCTTGTTTACCATCATGTTCACCCTTTCCATAGCATTCACCTGTTTCGGCCCTTGAACCTATTAAAGCTGAGCCTGGGCCAATTGGTTCATGGTGATTGTCAACTCCGCAATAGCTTGTCCATGATCATGTAGCTCCTTGTGTAGTGAATAACATTTGGGTCACCCTGAGGAATATTGGCTCTACTTTTCCATGCCGAAGAGGTTTCCGCCATCTCATCCAAGATTTCACAAGCTTTAGAATAAGGCGTGTTCAAGAAGTTACCCCCAGCGAGTTGATTTACCACACACTGATTTGTTGTGTTGATCCCCCTGCAGAAGGTCTATTGGATCATGGCCTCGGTCATATCATTGTTCGGGCATTCTTTGACCATGGTACGATATCTTTCCCAAATCTCGTGCAATGGCTCATTGGGCTCTTATTTGAAATCTAGAATTTCATCCCTTAGTATAGCTATGTGCCCAGGAGAGAAGAATTTGGCAATGAACTTCTCGGCCAACCCCAAGTGTAGATGGAATGATTGGGCAATCTCTCTAACCAGTCCAAAGCCTTTCCCCATAGAGAAAAGGGAAACAGCCTTAACCGTAGTGCATCATCGGAGACATTTGTTTGCTTGCTCCCCCAACAAGTATCGACGAAACCCTTGAGATTCTTGTAGGCATTTTGGTGTAGAGCTCTAGTGAAGAAACCCCACTGCTCAAGCAGTGTAAGCATCATGTTGGTTATTTGGAAGTTGTCCGCCCTAATCCGGGGTGGAACTATTGCACTTGTATAGCCCTCATTCGGCAACACCCAGTGCGCTGCTCTTGGTGGAGGTGGGGGAGGGTTTGGGACATTATCATGAGGCGGTTGGCCTCGCCTGTTTACTTGAGGCTCGGGATGAACCTCATCTACTTGATCATTATCTACCTCCTCCCCCAATGGTAAATTTCCAAGGGGCTCGTTGTTAAGGGCCATTTTGTACCTAAAAGCAATTCACAAACAAAATTAGTGACTCGGAAGGAAAGAAATACAAAACACACAAATTCCTAGATATATAGATAAATCCATTTAACTCCTCGGCAACGACGCAAAAAATTGATCTCGGCCAAACTCACACCGCAATTAAGTAGTGAGGCAGTCGATGCAATAATAAACCCAACGAAGGTCGGGATCGAATCCACAGGGAGTTAGAATATGAGATTAGGTGTATATCTAAGTTAATTGCAAGTTTTGGCTCCAATTACACTTCCACAAACTTGATTGGTGTTATACTTCTACTTTACTCTATTGTTTGCAAGTATAAAACTAAGGACAATATTTTTGGTTTTGAGTTTTTCAAATGATTAAAAGAGACTAGGATCGTGACTTCTACCTAGGTGGTTATCTAATGGGTTGTAAATTCCAGGGCAAATTTGATTAGTTGGGGTCGTGATATAGTAATCACATCCGGGTACTCACTCTATACCTTTCGGTATTTTGAGTGATTTTGCCAATTTGGCTTTCTCAAGACCATGGGTATTTTCACAATACAAGTGATATTAGCTCAAGTCGGATATTACTATCTCTAGGTTTAACCCTTTAATTGGGGCTATCAATTTCTTGAGTTCACCCCAATTTCTTGTTAACCAAGTTTTCCTAGACTTAGTCTCTCTTTCTCAAGTAGAGGCTAAGTCAAATAGGCATGAATCAATGTTTGCAAACATTGATTCTAGGGTTCAATCATGAACAAGGCTAAATATCACTAACCCAATAAAAAATAAGCCCTAAATTAAATACCCATCAAATACCCACACTAGGGTTGGATCACAACCCTAGCTAAAGATTTAGCTACTCATGAAAAGAATAGAAATCAAAGAAGAAATTAAGATAAAATGCATATTAATTAATTGGGGAAAGAAAATCTACTGTATAGATGTTAAACTAGTACAAAAATCCTCAAAATAGCAAAGAAAATGGCTCAGGTGCTCTTCTCCAACATCAGTTACCCTAAAAATGACAAAATGTTCTATTTATACTAAGCTGAAAATATCTGACAAAAATGCCCCTGCGGAGCTTGTGCGGCCGCATAATTCTAGTACGGTCCGCACATTGAGCTTTTGCGGCCGCACAATTATTGTGCGGTCCGCATTCTTGGAATTTTGGGCTTAGAACTTCGGGGCTTCTGCGGTCCGCATAAAAATGAGTCTGGCCGTGCTTCTGATTGTGCGACCGCATAAAAATGATGCGGTCTGCACTCCTTGATTTTGAACTTGAATCCAACTCTCTGATTCTTCACTCCTGCGGACTGCATAATAGTGAGTGCGGACGTACTTGATATTCTGCGGCCGCACAATTTTGGTGTAGTCCGCACTCCTTCAGCTTGCCCAAATACCATTCTCTGAATCTCCTCTCTGCGGACCGCATAATAGTGAGTGCGGCAACACTTGATATTCTGCGGCCATACAATTTTGGTGCGGTCCGCACTGCTGGCCTTTTTGCCCTGGTTTGGTTCTTGTTCACTTTTGACTCTTTTATGAGTTGATTATGACTTCTTTGGCTCATATTCCAATATTCCTGCAAGTAAGCACATTTTGTTAGTTTCTGGGAATGCCTTTAAGTATTTTTGAGCTAAATCGCAAGTAAAAGAGAGCAAATAATCAGTCAAAATCCCTATTTATCAGTCGTCAGGCCTATGTGGATTGGGGTGACGTGGGGTCACCCACGGGTGTATGTTGGATATGTGCCTTCAGTGATTTGAAGACTTCGAGGCGATTCTTGGCACGTTCGAGGACGAACGTTTGTATAAAAGGGGAAGGATGTAACGACCCGGCCAGTCGTTTTGAGAATTTATGACTCGTTCGATGGCATAAGGCCCTGAGCGACTTCGTATTATGTGTATTGACTTTCGTGCGTAGTTGAATTCAGTCACCGAATGATTCAGAGTAATCTAGGATACTTAGTCGCTAAAACGGAAGCTTAAGTCTTAGGATTTTGACCGTAGTCGGAATGTATGAAGACTACTCCGGCATGGAGTTCCGTCGGTTCCGTTAGCTCCATTGGGTGATTTTGGACTTAGGGGCGTGTCTGGATTGTGTTTCGGAGGTCGGTAGCTCATTTAGGCTTGAAATGGCAAAAGTCAAATTTTTGGAGATTTGGACCGGAAGTGGATTTTTTGATATCGGGGTCAGAATGCGATTTTGAGAGTTGGAACAGCTCTGTTATGTTATTTGGGACTTGGCTGCAAAATTTGATGTCATTCCGGGTTGGTTTGATTAGTTTCAGCACGAGTTTTTGAAGTTGGATGTTTTGAAAGTTCATGAGTTCGACTTGTGGTGCGATTTGTATTTTCGGCATTGTTTGATGTAATTTGAGATCTCGAGCGAGTACTTGTTAGGTTATGTAACTTGTTTGTGTATTTAGACGGGGTCCCGGGGGCCTCGGGTGTGTTTCGGATGGGCTACGAGCCATTTTCTTCTATTTTTGAACTGCTGTTTTCTATCATCTGGTTTCCTTAATCGCGTTCGCATCTCTTCCTTCGCGTTCGCGAAGAGTAATTTTGGAGGAGGAATTCATTTGTTCTTCGCGTTCGCATGATCATTTTTGCGATCGTGAAAGTCTGCTTTCTCCCTCTTCGCGTTCGCATCTGTTCCCTCGCGTTCACGTAGTAGAAATTCGGTGCTGGGGGTTGTTGGTTATTTCTTCTTCGTGTTCGCGTACCACTCCACGCGTTCGCGAAGAGCAGTCGTTGGGCCATCAGATTTTTCCTCTCCGCGTTCGCGAATGTGTTATCGCATTCGCGAAGCACAACTGGGCAGCTTTGGTTTTTCTTCTTTGCGAACGCTATTGTTCTTCCGCGTTTGTGATGCTTAAGGACCTGGGCAGAATATAAGATTTCCAAATCGAGGGTTAGGCCATTTTTATTATATCTTGAATTATAGAGCTCGGGTTTTTGTGGGTTTTTCAAGCAAATTAATTGGGTAAGTGTTCTTCACTTATAATTTATTATATTCTATTTTTTTATCTTTATTTTTATCATTTAATTTGTGCTTTGAGTTGGGAAAAAGGGAGGTTTTTGAAGAAAATTTTCAAAATGAAAAAATCATGATTTGAGGGACGAATTGGTATCGAAATTTGATAATTTTAGTATGGTTGAACTCATATCGGAATGGGTGTTCGGGTTTTATAAAATTTATCGGGTCCCGAGGTACGGGCCCGGGAGTCGACTTTTGGACCGATTTTTAGATTTTGTTAATGATTGAGGCTTTATGATCTAGAATAGTCTCTTATGAGTTTTATTTGTGCTTTGAAGTTATTTTGATTAGATTTGAGCCGTCCGGAGGTCATTTCACTCGAGAAGTTTATTTTTGAGTATCGGTCTGTCTTCTTTGAAGTAAGTATCTTGCCTAACTTAGTGTGGGGGAACTACCCCTTAGGATTTGAGTCTTCTATGCTAATTGTAGTCCGTGTACGCGAGGTGACGAGTACGTGCCCGGACTTAATTGTGGAAAATTGGCCTTTTAGGGATTCTTAGGTCCTTATATTCATTGAATATGCAGTTGTTCTCGTTACGATTACGTTTCTTAATTTCCAGTTTCACTTCTACCTGCTTTAATTGGAATTAATTGCCTCATGATCCACCCTTGTTGTTCATTTGATTCATATGTGCCTTAACTAAAATTGTTATCTCTTCTATTGTCGTGTTGTCTTTTCCCTAACTGCTTATCTTAATCTGAAATTATAATTATCTCTTCTGTAATTGTTCATCCTTAATTGAGGCAAATGATTATCCCTATACTGCTTATCCTTAATTGAAGTTGTTGTATCTCTCTCTTAATGGCCCAACCTTAAAAGAAGTTAGATATCCCATATTTTTGTTGGCTTGTCCTTATTTGGAATTATTCGTCTTGCGTTAGCTCCCTCGTTGTCGAACTGTACATTGTGGACCGTTGATATTTCCTTTCTTGTTGAGCTGATCTTATTATGACTAGCGTTCTCTATTGTGGCTACCCCTTGTGAATTAGTTCCTCCGTTTCCTTGAGTTCTGGAATTTCTGAGTTGACGTATTTGTCGTATCCTTGTATTATTATCATTGTTGTTATTGTACATATTGTGGTGATGCACGAGGTTTCTACCGTGTGGTTGTGGTTATTGTGATGTACGAGGTTTTATCGTGCGGTTGTTGTTATGGGGTTGCACGAGGTTTCTGTCGTGCTATTATTACTATTGATATTTGCACATGCGGCGTGATAAGGCGAGATATTTATATATGTGTGGGTTGCGCATGTGGCGAGACAAGGTGGGAATATTATTATACACGTGTGGTGAGACAAGGCGGGCATTTACTTTACTATTGCACACGTGGCGAGACAAGGTGGGATGTGTTAGGGATTGATTAGTGATGATTTGTGATGGCCTGGGGGCATTCTGTTGTTGATATTTATGTAGTGGTACACTTACCTGTGTGAGCTTTATCTTGTGAAAGTTGTGAGGAAATATTCTACGTGCTGTCCGTTCTTTTTCCTTATGCTTATTTGCTGGTATGGACTATGTTAGGACACTTACACAAGCACACACGTAGTTAAGCACTCTTATTGGATAAGAGGTTTTCTTGATATTGTTGAACATAGATGCTCACCATTGTTTACTTGCCTTCTATGTGAGAATGGCTCTATTGGCACATGAGTCGTCAGTGCGGTTATGAAGTGTAATGAGGGCACAGGATGCCAAGTGTTAGGGTTTAGGTATTGAGACTCGTAAGTTGTGTCGTAAGTTGTGATTTTTCCGAGGTTCGGTACCTCGTGGAGTTTGATGACTAATACCTTATGTAAAAGCGGTTGTAGTTGCTAAGTTATTACTTGTCCTTGTTGTATTTGTGATTCCGGATTTAGGTTGTGTTCCATTCACTTTTCTGTGTCATTTTTATGGTATTCCGCTGATACTTGTTGTTTCCTTTCTTATTGCCATTACTGTATTATGAACCATATTGCATAGTCTTTATGTAGATATCATATTTCTGTTGTTCATATACTTATACTTGTTAAATTTATTAGACCAGTGGGTGTCTTGACTGTTCTTCGTCGCTACTCCACCGAGGTTAGTCTTGATACTTATTGGGCACCGTTGTGGTGTGCTCATTCTACATTTCTGTACATTTTTGTGCAGATCCATGTTTTTGTTCGTTAGCAGTTGTGCGGGTCATTGCTGTGGAGACTCAAGGTAAACCTGCTGCTGCATTTGCAGGCTTCAGAGTCACCTTTAAGTTTTCGTTTTGCACTGTTTATTCTTATTTCTGGACAGTTGTATTTAGAAGTTTTCTAGAAAACACTTTATAGAGCTTATGACTTGTACTACCGATTTTGGAAATTGTAAATTTTAAGAGATTTCTATTTCAAATTGTTAGATGTTATTTAAATAATGTTGTTTCAATTAATGTTAGGCTTACCTAGTCCCTAAGACTAGGTGCCATCACGATACCTAACAGAGGAAAAATTGGGTCGTAATACCGCTATGGGTAAGCCATTCGCTGAGGCTATCAAAATTGGGGAGATGGTCGAAAATGGTTTTAAAAACGGGCCGAATTTTTAGTCATGTTGCTTTTAAGGTCACATCAAAGGACGTTTAAAATGGTTCGGGGGGTTCGGTAAACAGAAATTGGAGAGAAAGTGGGAACCATGATGGCTTCGAGCTCGAAGGGGACCCGCAGAACATTCAACCAATCATATATTCTTCCTATGGTCCCACAACACTATTATCCCCATCAAGATGCTGCTTATGCCGTGGCACCACCTCCATATGCGGTGATGAACGTGCAACCTTACACGCGGCCACATCATTATATGCAAAATCGAGCTCCACATCCCAGAAATGCCCGTCCCTACCAAGCTCCATATAATCCCTAACCAAATGTTCTCCAATACAATCCTCGCCCAAGAGATCCCCTCAGAAGGAATCAGTTCACCCCTATTGGTGAATCATATTCAAGTTTATTTCAAAAGCTAATCGGGCTAGGTTTGCTGCAGCCAGTGGCCTCAAATTGGCCGAACCTCGAGTCCCCCTCGCACCGAGCTAATACTAGATGTGAATATCACTCTAGAGCAGTGGGACATGATACTGAAGATTGTTGGACTCTCAAAATAGTAGTGGAGGACCTCATTGAGGTCAAGTCAATAGTTCTCAGGGATGAAGAAGCCCCTAATGTGACGAACAATTCATTGACTACTCACAACACTAGCCCAGTCATTGGAAAGATCGGTGATAATGGGGAATTTGATTCAGCATTGAAAGCCACAGTATCCATTGCCGCGGTAGAGGAGAAAAAAAAATAGGCGCCAAACCATAAAAGTTCTCTGTCATATGGGAGTCTCGGTAGCCGGTCTTACTATTTTTTCTGCGTCCGGATTATTTCATGGTGTAATCCGGATGTTTTACTTAACTACTTTGCTTTGTGATGTAAACCCTTCTATCTTTAAAAAAAATCAAATAAAAGTAATATTTCATTGTCCAGGAATGTTTCTTTTTTTAATCTTGTCACTTTTCTTATTCTCTTTTCAGTTCTGTTAATGCAGATTTTAATAACATGACATACTTGCGGACTTCATGCCTAGATCATAAAATATTGTCAGACCTCGAAATAATGAATCAAGAATCAGAATGTGTTGAAGATAAGGCTTGTGAGAAAATAAACAAAGAATTGGAACAGTAGGCCTAAGCCAAGTCCGAATGAAATCAGAAGAAGTTGAAATTCCCTCTATTCGGATCATTGATGAAGCAACGATTGAGGATAAAGATAGGGTCAAGAACCGATTGGAACAATTGATACTGATTGATGAAAAATAATTGGCCGCAGTTTGCCACGGGCAGTTGTACCAACAAAGAATAGCCCGTGTCTACAACAAGAAAGTGCGGTCCAGGAAATTTGAAATAGGACAACTCATTCTGAGATATATCCTCCCACCTCATGAAGAAGCTAAAGGAAAATTGGCTCCAAATTAGAAAGGTCCATACATTTTAACAAGAGTGTTTGCCAAAGGGAGCATTGTATTTGGGAGGTATTGAAGAAAATGTCCCCGAAACAACTGTCAATGCAGATGCAGTCAAAAGGTACTTCGTTTGACCCTCTATGTAGCATTAATGTTCTATAATTGGGATGATGAAGGCTTTCATTCTCGCTATCCAAACATCATTAACCTTTTTGCTAACCCTTTTGAGTCGGTTACCTTCCTTTTATTACCCTTTTGGAACCTGAAAATGTTATTAAAAAAAACAAAGAAAAATGAGAAGAAAAACAAAACAAAGAAAACCAAAAAAAAAAAGAAAAAAAAAAAGAAGAAGAAAAAGAAAATAAAACAAAATTCCAAACAAGTTCGCCACTTGAACTACGTTCGACTTGATTCCGAAAGGATACGTAGGTAGCCTCTCTCTGGAGTTTATTCACACCAAAATAAAAATCCACATCCCCCCTCCCCCCCAAAAAAAGCTGAAACTGGGGCATATGTTACAATGGTTCGGCGATGGTTTCGCCTGAAAGGTTCAAAAGTTGTAATTCAATCCAAATCCTTTTTACCCAAATTCTTTTCAAGTCCTTCCAATCAATCAACGAGAATGTTCAAGAATTAGAGGATACAGTTACTTGGATCTGATACAACCAAATAAGAGAAATAAAATAAGAGAGTTTTATTGGTGAAAACCCTCACGGGTACCGTAGGGCGATGGCGAGCAGAGAAAATAAAAATGAGAGAGTCTTGTTAGTGAAAACATGCAAAGGACACTATAAGGCGATGGTGAGAAGAGAAATGAGAGAGGCTAGCTGGTGAAAACCCGCAAAGAGCACTACTGATCTAAAAGAGGATCTTCACAACCATTGGCATCGACACAGTCCTAGGCAAGGTTTCTCGGTTTTGAGGCAAAGGTTGTGATGAATTGCTGAGAGTCGAACGGTTTACACAGATCAGGAATCTAGTCCAAAAGGCATGTCATGTTAATTGAAGTCCGCGTGTACTCCCAGATAAAGTCCTTCTTTAGTTTCTGTTCCTCGAAAGGGACACCTCTTGTTTAAACTCATTCTCCATTCCATTGTTGTTTTCCTTTGAATCCCGTTCGGTATAACTTCGTTTCAAAATAAAGGCAAAGAAAGGATGGTAAGACTGATTACAGGGCTCTCGTTTGAAGCAAACTGATACATTGAAAAGGCATCCAACCTCGGTAAGGGTATCAAGGCCACAAACTGACCACCACTTTGAACACTCATAATTTTTTTTTGTTTGCAGCAGGAACAAAGTAGTGCAGAATGACGATTCCTAAAGGACAAATATCACCAAAGGTAAGTTTCCTCAAAATCTCTACTTTCCTTTATTTTTAGCATGCATCACTACTGTTCATACCACTCATTTTCGTAGCTTAACCTAGGTAGAACCTTTTTCGCCTAAGGGGATCTAGGTCATATTTCGGGATAGAAGTACTTTTCGCCCAGGCATACTTTTCGTAGCTTAATCCGAATAGAACCTTTTCGCCTAGGGGGATCCAACTCATATTTTTGGGTAGAAGTACTCTTCGCTCAGGCTACTTTTCATAGCTTAACCTAGGTAGAACCTTTTCGCCAGGGGGATCCAGCTCATATACCCGGGTAGAAGTACTCTTCGCTCAGGTTGTTATTTTTGTAGTTTAACCCAGGTAGAACCTTTTCACCCTGGGGGGATCCAACTCATAGTTTCGAGTAAAAGTACTCTTCGTTCAGGTTATTTTATGTAGCTTAACTCAGGAAGAACCATTTCGCCTAGAGGGATCCAGCTCATAGTTTCGGGTAGAAGTACTATTCGCTTAAGGTATTTTTTTTTTTATAGTTTAACCCAGGTAGAACCTTTTCTCCTAGAGGGATCCAACTCATAGTTCCGAGTAGAAGTACTCTTCGCTCAGGTTATTTTACGTAGCTTAACTCAGGTAGAACCGTTTCGCCTAGAGGGATCCAGCTCATAGTTCCGGGTAGAAGTACTCTTCGCTCAGGGTGTTTTTCGTAGATTAACCCAGGTAGAACCTTTTCGCCTAGGGGGATCCGGCTCATATTTCAGGGTAGAAGTACTCTTCGCTCAGGCCTCTTTTCATAGCTTAACCCCAGTAGAACCTTTTCGTCTAGGAGAATTCAGCTCATATTTGCGGGTAGAAGTACTCTTCGCCCAGGCTTGCTTTTCATAGTTTAACCCATGTAGAACTTTTTTGCCTAGGGGATTCAGCATTTTATCAGAAATACAGGGCACCAACCCCTTGTTACATTTCCTTTTTAGTAATACAGGGTACCAACCCCTGGTTACATTTCCTTTTCAGTAATACAGGGCGCCAACCCCTGGTTATATTTCCTTTTCAGTAATACGGGGTGCCAACCCCTGGTTATATTTCCTTTTCAGTAATATAGGACGCCAACCCCTGGTTGCATTTCCTTTTCAGTAATACAGGGCGCCAACTCCTGGTTACATTTCCTTTTCAGTAATACAGGGTGCCAACCCCTGGTTACATTTCCTTTTCAGTAATACAGGGTGCCAACCCTGGTTACATTTCCTTTTCAGTAATACAAGGCGCCAACCCCTGATTACATTTCCTTTTCAGTAATACAGGGCGTCAACCCCTGGTTATATTTCCTTTTCAGTAATACATAGCGCCAACCCCTGGTTACATTTCTTTTCAGTAATACAGGGCGCCAACCCCTGGTTACATTTCTTTTTAGTAATACAGGGCACCAACCCCTGGTTATATTTCTTTTCAGTAATACATGGTGCCAACCCCTGATTACATTCTTTTTCTGTAATACAGGGTATCAACCCCTGGTTACATTTCTTTACCAGTATCAGGGTACACCATTCCCTAGTTATGTTTTTCGACATAGAGTCACCACTCCCTAGTCTCCTTACCAGTATAGGGTACACCAATCTCTAGCTATGTTTTCCAACATAGGTCTCCACTCCCTAGTTGATGTGAGTTTAAATGGATGGTACACCACTCCCTGATCTCCTTACTAGTATAGGGTACACCAATCCCTAGCTTTCTTTTCCAACATAGGGTCTCCACTCCCTAGTTGATTTTATTTTATACATATGGTCTCTACTCCCTAGTCTCTTTTCCAACATAGGGTCTCCACTCCCTAGTTGAAGTTATTTTAAACATAGTGTCTCCACTCCCTAGTTGATTTATTTTTTTAGTCATAGGGTCCCCATTCCCTAGTCTCCTTTTCCAACATAGGGTCTCCACTCCCTACTTGATTTTATTTTAGACATAGGGTCTCCACTTCCTAGTCTCTTTTCCAACATAGGGTCTCCACTCCCTAGCTGATTTTATTTTAGACATAGGGTCTCCAATCCCTAATCTCTTTTCCAACATAGGGTCTCCATCCCTAGTTGATTTTTATTTTTATACATAGGGTCCGCACTCCCTAGTTTCCTTACCAGTATTAGGGTACAGTATTCCCCATCGCATCTCTCCAACATAAGGTACGCCAATCCTTAGTTGAGGCACCATTTAGACAATCAGGATACACCATTCCCAAAGAATCATGTTTTCCAGGGTACACCAATCCAGACCTTTTATTGCTTTCAATAATGAAGTAGTTAGATTTTTGATACAAATAACTAACGAAATAATCCTAGTATAAATTGGTGTAGAAAAATTTCGTTGGTTTGTTTGTTTTGATGTCTGAGAAGGTTTTACCTCGAGGCACAGGGTTCGAGATTACCAAAAGAAGAAGTATCAATCCAGAATAAAAGAAAAAAAAAGAGAAGAAAAGAAAAAAGAAGTGAGTTCAAAATGCAAAGCGGATGAAAAGATATGGACTGCTCGAGACATGACTGAAGTCACGAGCATTGCATTTCCCATTTTGCTCAGAAGAAGTCGTAGATGAACTAGCACCTGCAGCTAGCAAGCATCAAGGTTCAGATGAGAGTCTGCATGAATAATCAGTCAAGACTCAAGACCAGGTTTTAGAAGACTTATAATTAGGAATCTTGTAACTCATAGCTGATAGATTTATTTAGTTTCTTTTTATTTTGATGTAATAACAAGATCACAGACCGGAGCATCACGGAACCTCACTCGACTCTCCAACTCATCATTCCATCACTCTTCTTAAGCTACACACAACCTGATTTCCTTATAACCCGGGATATGTAGGATGTCCATAACCAAGACTCGGTCGCACTCTTTTCTCTTATCCCTTCCCTTTTGAATAATGGTATGGCCAAAATTTAGTCATATTGCTCATCTTTTCTTTGCCTGAAAACTCTTCATGTTTTCAAGCAAAGAAGGGCATACTGTGAGCACCTAATTTTTGACCATGCTTGAATTTTTCCCCACTCAAAGAGGTGTGTCTAGTACACGCTCCTAATTAACAAGAAACGTGTCATGTGGTACTACACATAACTATTTAACTCAGCCTAAAACCCACTAAAGTTATCTGGTGTCCCCAAAATTCCCTTGAACTATATTCCTCTATATATTAAAAACTCCTCGCCGAATTCTTAAAGGTGTATATTTATAATTATATTAACTTATGGATTGTACTAAGTTTTTGATTTAACTAGCTTACTCATGATATATTATTCTCTGATGAACGACTAATTTTGGGCATTTTTGGCCAAAGTAGGATCTAAAATAAATGTGTTATTTTTAGCTTTAATTTTAGTTGTGTAGTATACTAGATTCCAGTTGAATAAATCCTTGTTTAAATTCACTTTGCAGCAAAAAAAAATAAAGGCATATAGTGTTGTATTTGTGAAAAGTCATCTTATATTAAACAAAAAAGATTATACAAAATAACATTCCACAAACAAGAAACAAATCGGCCAGTAACTACATTCTCTAATTCTAGATTACACAAACAAGGTTTAAGAGATTCAACTTTATTCTCTACAAAGTATTGGGTTTAATAAGAAGATTTAAAGGGGTAATTTTTTTAATAATATGGGTAAGAATTAAAAGACGACTAAAACAAAAGAAAAAAGAATAAAAATTTAATGGAACAAGAGAGGTGAAAAATTTCCAAATGAAACCATATGGAGATCGGGAAAGGAAAGGTAAAAAATGAGGAAGAAAGGTGAAAAAATGAAGAAAAAAATTGAAAAATAAAGCAAATGAGAAGAAAATAACAACAACAACAACAACAACAACAACAACCCAATAAAATTCCACTAATGGGGTCTGGGGAGGGTAGTGTGTACGCAGACCTTACCCCTACCCCGAAGGAGTAAAGAGGCTATTTCCGAAAGAGCCTCGGCTCAAAAAACAAAAAGACAAAAGGACAAAAAGGGGAGACAATATTAGTATCACAACAACTACCATAGGATAAATAGGAACACCATGAAATCCAGAAGAAAGATGCAAAGCAAAGGGAGACAATATTAGTATCACCACAACAGTCATAAGAAAAATAAGAACACCATGAAATCTAGAAGAAAGATGCAAAGCAAAAGCGATAGCTAGTAAATAGGACATGCACTGAAAAGCGAAATAGTAAGCCACAGCATTCCCACTAGCTATCTTAGACAAAAATCCTACATGGCTAGTCCCACCATGGTACGAAGTAAGGCACGACTCAACTACCTTCTAACCTGCAACCCTAATACTCGACTTCCACATCTTCCTATCAAGTGTCATATCCTCGGAAATCTGGAGCCTCGCCATATCCTACCTGATCACCTCTCCCCAATACTTCTTAGTCCGCCCTCTACCTCTTCTCGTGCCCTCCGCAACCAGCTGCTCACACCTCCGTATCGGAGCATCTGGGCTTCTCCTATGAACATGTCCGAACCATCTAAGCCTCGCTTCCCGCATCTTGTCATCAATGGGAGCCACATGCACCTTCTCCCGAATATCATTCCTAATCTTATCTATCCTAGTGTGCCCGCACATCCACCACAACATCCTCATTTCTGCTATTTTCATCTTCTGGATATGTGAGTTCTTAACGGGCCAACACTCAGCCCCATACATCATGGCCGGTCTAACTACCGCTTTATAAAACTTACCTTTGAGTATCAGTGGCACTCTCTTGTCACACAGGACTCCAGATGCTAACCTCCACTTCATCCATCCTACCCCAATACGGTGTGTAACATCCTCATCGATCTGCCCTCCGCCTTGGATAACCGAACCAAAGTACTTGAAGCTGCCTCTACTCGGGATGACCTGCGAATCAAGCCTCACATCCACGCTCACTTCCCCTGGCTCAGCACTGAACTTACACTCCAGCACTTAAAAAGTAAACTTTAAAAAAGTGTAAGGCTAATTAGCCATTATACACTATCAAGTGGGCCATTTAGATGGCTTTTTTCAGTCTTCATGTGCTCTTTGGCGAGTTATTACACACATTATGCCAGGTAAGCAACGAGGGGGTTTTAGTATGAAGGAAAAATAGTTCAGGAGGGTTTTGGGGACTCCCTATAATTTAAGTAGGTAACTCACAAAAAATATATAGTTAAATGGGGTTTGAGGGTATTAACTCTTTTAGTATTGGAAAACTTTTATCAGCTACTTTCGAATAGAATTTCTTTAAATAGTTGTCGGCGTATATACTTCGCAACAAATCGTTGTAGTATAGTGGTGAGTATTCCCGCCTGTCACCGGGTGACCCGGCTTCGATCCCCGGCAACGGCGCTTCTATTTTTTGGGCTTTCTCCTCTTCATCGCTTTTCGATTTTAGCAGAATCTGTGATTGTATTAACGGGCCTAAATATGTCAAGCCCAGTAGATTGTCCAAATAGATCAACCTATGTTTATGTAGCCATAAGATCTAAGACTGAAGCATTTTGGGCTAACAGTACTTTTTGACAATTTTCTTCAAACGTTTTAAAAATATTTAAATCATAGAAATTTGTTACTTTTTATTCATTTTCCTCTAGACTAGATACAGTTAAAGAACTAATATCCACATTCTCCTAGAAAATTAAATATTTTGATTATCATATTAAATATTTCAATCTGATAATCTTCCTTAATCCTACATTAACAACGGGCTAAAATAAGGTTGCTACAATAATGTAAGATGAGAAACATGTCTATCATATTAACTGGAAGGTCACCACTCACGAGCGAACATGTCCTCCTTTCTACAGTACAAGTGTGTCTTTTTCTACTACATACTTGAGAAACCAGATTGGAAAAGCTAGCCCACATTTTCATACCCCACAAGCACTTGTGGACCCGAGAGTAGGGCTGTACAAATGAAACCGATAAACTGCACCAACTCGATAATACGAGTCAAACCGAGAAAAAAATTCGACTATAGTTTGTTTTGATTTGGTTTGGTGTTGGAAAATAAAACCCGACCATATTTGATTTGGTTTGGTTTTAACTAAAAAAAGTCAAACCGAAACCAAACCAACCCGACATATATGTATAGAAGTTTTAAATATATTTAATGCATAAAAATATTTATGGTAGTGTAGTTTATAAATATTTCTTAACCTTTTTCGTAATTTTATCTTTTAACGTATTATTTCAAGCTTGAGCTTATAATTTTTGGATGGTCCAATAAGTTTTATAGTCCATAAATGTTAGTAACTCAAATAAATCCTAAACCAAAATCAAATCAATACTAATGCTAATAAAAGACATTCAATTCAATTGTACTATGAATGAAAATAGTGTTGGATATCTATTTTTTAGTTTTCCATGGTTTAGATAAAATGTATAACTTATTTTTCTTTTAGTGGTTAGTCATGTAAATAATAGTACTTATTAGTCATAATTTTAAATTATGTTTGTTTTCATTATGACTTATTAATAATGTTTATTTTATATGATTTTATTATCTTTATTGTTGAATATTTTAGTACAATGTCATGACTCATCTTATATTTATGTTATTTTATTGAAAAACACCTTATATAGTTCTGTCTTACTAGGATTAAGAAAATATTTGAAATACAAATTTTACGTTTTGTGCTATGAAGACTTTATGAAAAAAAATAGAAAAAATTCGAGAAAAACCGAGATTAAAACCCATGGCTTTTATTGGTTTGATTTGATATTTAAATTTAATAACTCGATACAATTGATAAGGTTTGGTAATTAGAAAATTCGAACCAACCCGACTTATGTACACCCCTAATTGAGGAAAGCGTAATTTAATCCGCCTTGTCTCCTCATCTCTCATGTTTCATCTTCCTTACCTTCTTTTCCATGCTATAGTCCGTACTTATTTGAACATTGACCCCCAAACTCTTTATTTTTTTTATTTTTTTTTTAAGTTACGTGGTGTTAGATCTAATTTGTGTATATTTTGATCACTATTTCACCAAATATTTTACATTCCACCCCCACGTGTTAAGTGGTTGTCCGCCAAAACTTAAGCTGGTGAAAAAAAAACAACTCGTATGTTTTTTTGTCTTTTACGGGATTGGAACATTAGTTTCATGATTTTACTCGCTTCGTTGACAGCTAGGTTGCACCTTTTGCATGTCTCAAATGTCATTTCTTAACACCCTTTTTTTGTGTGTGGTTGATATTGATGAGTGAGCGAGGTTCGAACTGTTCTCTCAACTTAGTATCAAGAACAGTTTCACATTAGGAAATTAGAAACAAAAGGGAGAAATACAAGGACATAGACAGGATGACAGCAGTCTAGATTTAGGCTTAATTCTCTCAGCACCACAAAAAAAAAAAGGGACTCTTCTTCAGCCCAATAAGAATATGATTTATTAACTAATCAATTGATGTGTTGCATCTAGAGTAGGGATCCTTCGCTTGGGGAGTGCTCTCTATCTTCTGTGTCAGGGAAGGAAGGATAAGAGTAAGAGCAATCGACCGAATGATTGTTATTCCACTTACGGTTACAGTGCCTCTATCGAAGCAGAACAAGTCTAATACTCCGGCCCTGGTTTTCGGGGATGTAATTTCGATCTAAACCCGAAAACCCATATATTTATATACGAAATTACTTCGTCCTTTTTTTTTAGCCCTTTTTTCATTAGGAGGGGTCTCCTTACCTTCGGTGTCATTCAAGACCAATGAAAATGACAAATCGCACCAACCCGATAATCCGAGTCAAACCGAAAAAAAAACCCGACTATAGTTTGGTTTGATTTGGTTTGGTGTTGGAGAAAAAAAACCGACGATATTTGGTTTGGTTTTAACTAAAAAAAGTCAAACCGAAAACAAACCAACCCGACATTATATGTATAGAAGTTTTAAATATATTTAATGCATAAAAATATTTATGATAGTGTAGTTTATAAATATTTCTTAACCTTTTTCGTAATTTTATCTTTTAACGTATTATTCAAACTTAGGCTTATAATTTTTGGATGGTCCAATAAGTTTTATAGTCCATAAATGTTAGTAACTCAAATAAATCCTAAACCAAAATCAAATCAATACTAATGCTAATAAAAGACATTCAATTCAATTGTACTATGAATGAAAATAGTGTTGGATCTATTTTTTAGTTTTTCCATGGTTTAGATAAAATGTACATAACTTATTTTTCTTTTAGTGATTAGTCATGTAAATAATACTCTTAGTACTTATTAGTCATAATTTTAAATTATGTTTGTTTTTATTATGACTTATTAATAATATTTATTTTATGCAATTTTATTATCTTTATTGTTGAATATTTTAGTACAATGCCATGATTTATCTCATATTTATGTTATTTTATTGAAAAACACCTTATATAGTTCTGTCTTACTAGGATTAAAGAAATATTTGGAGCACAAATTTTACATTTTGTGCTATGAAGACTTTATGTAAAAGAAAAAAAAAATCGAAAAAATCTGAGAAAAACCAAGATTAAAAAACTCGGCTTTTATTGGTTTGGTTTGATATTTAGATTTAATAACCCGATACAATTGATTTAGTTTGGTAATTAGAAAATCCGAACCAACCCGACTCAGGTACACCCCTAATCTAGAGTACTCGCTAGATATTTCTTTATTTGATCTTAAAAACACTGTGGTTGATTTTTTGGACAATGAAAAGGACCATTTTATAATTAGCAATGGTGTTCAAATAAACGCTTGCAGTTGTCAAAAACAAGTGTGGCCTGGTAACATACACGAACACTATGTTAGACAATGGATGCTGCTTAGTAAGAGTTATCTGCAGGAGCAAAAGACGGGACATGTTAAATAATTGCCCTGTTTACGGTAACACGCCCCTTATAAAAAGCTACATTTGGTAGGAATGAAGGTTATTATTCATGATTTAATATGAATTTAAATATTTTTGTGCCTCCTACCTTTCTGAATCACAACTCCTCCTTAGATTTGATGTTAATAAAATCTTGTTGAATCTTGACCACAGTGTACGACTAGAGCAGTTGAAGTACCTGTGAGTCTAGGGATTGAGCTTTGACTGATTGGATTCCAATTGCCAAATAATAGAAGGATTAAAATGAATTCCTTAAACATGAAATAGAAAAAGGAAAGTTTTCTAATTAGCAGGACGACGTTAGTAATTATTTTTTAGTGAATCGAACCTTTAATTACAAAATCCTATAAAAATTGATATGCTTGGTGCATTGGACATACAACAACAACAACAACAACCCAGTATAATCCCACTAATGAGGTCTAGGAAAGGTAGTGTGTACGCAGACCTTACCCCTACCCTGGGATAAAAAAACTGTTTCCGATAGACCCTCAGCTCCCTCCCTCCAAGAACTCTCACTTTGCTCTTGGGTGCATTGGACATGAGGTTACAATAAGAAAATCACAAAGAAACACAATAAGAAAAAATCTTTCTAAGAAAATGGGAAAGCTTTTATTATATGGCCAACCAATGGGGTCCCTGTTTCAATGTAATGTTCTTCCTCTTAATTTGCTGAATATTGCAGGCCTTAGACCACACACCTTTTGGTCTTCCACTATAAAAAAAGACCATCTATTATTTCTCCTTTCACTTCTCACCCAACTGCATTCTTCAATTCTTGGCACACTAAAAACCTAGAATTTGTTTCTCATTCATATTTGAGTACAATTAATTTTCAATTAGAGATGAAGGGAAGCACTGGAGCTAAGGATGGTAACTTTAAGAAGAGGATGTCAAGTAGAAGACTAGGAAAGTTTCTTAAGGAGCAGAGAGGAAGGCTTTACATTATGAGAAGATGTGTAGTCATGCTACTTTGCTGGCACGACTGATGTCAAGTTGATTTCGCCCCACAACCCTCCGCAGCTCAGTCGTCTCTTGCTTTATCGAACGATTGATATAAAGAAGAAATTCCTATATTTCTTGTCTAGTAGGAATTGAACCTACGAGTTCCCCAATTGTAAATAGAAAAGAGAAACATGAATTATCTAGCTTAGCTTAGAATTGTTAGAACAGCAGCAAGGAATAGACTTGGTTAAGTAATCTGGTCTCTGCGGTTCATTATATGATTTCATTGTGTAATTAACAATGGCAGAGCTAGTGATACTGGTTTCTTAATTTACTTAATTTGTGATGCAATAGCCTCATCTGCTTTATCATTTACTTGTGCTATATTTCTGTCTCCTCTCTTTTTCTTTGCTGGAACGTACCCTTTTATCTTTTATTTAACTTTTCTTTGGAGCGAAAAAGAGTTTTATGAGACTTGCTACGGTAATTGGATTTTCAAGGATAGACTTGCTGATACCGTATCTAATGTAAGTTCCGTGTTACTACTTATAGTAAGTTTTCCTTTGCTAGAACGTTCCTTTATCTTTAATATCAACTTGTTTCTATCACCTATAACGAATATTTGCATTCATAATACTATTATTTAACCAAATTCACATTTATTTTAAGAAATTGTAACTCTTGTGGACACCTTATTCAATGTGATTTTTAGGTATATCTCGTCCTCTTTTTTTACCTTCAATCAGCATTGTTTCGCACTTGTGAACTGGTACAATATATTATAGCTTTTATATACAGAATATGGCCAAACCATTCAGTCACATGTAAGAAAAAACGATGGTCTCCGTTACTTCTGTAGAATTTCGCATTCTCTTCGTTAGTATTAATTGTGTTGTTACATAGCAGTACCATAGCATCCTCCATTATTTTAGCTATCCTAGACATTTTAGTTCTATGTGTTTTATAAAATTTATCATGCCACTCTTCTGAGCCCAAATATTTGATTTTTCTGCATAGAAGCTTCATAATCTCCAAATCTCACTTCATCTACGTACGTACTTTTTATGATGACTAAATTTGCAGCACATGCATTTTCTTAATAGAACATTTGTTTTTGATCTATCTGGCAAGGACCAAAGGCACCTACTAGGAAGGGGATTGAATCCCCTTTGTTATAAATTTATACTGCAAATAGGTTAATTAAAGATAAAATTTTTGTATATGTATAGACTGTTGAGTCCCTGGACATAAAAGAAACTTTTAGTGTAATGGTAGATGGGGTTCAAACGTGCTATGTATTACTCTTGTAATTAATGTTCCTAATCCATACACTATAATTCTTCTCGAAATGTCATCGTATGAGTATGACACATAAATGAAATATCACAATAATTCGTACAAATTTAAATATATGCCTCCTTTATGCTCTCATATATGGAACAATGCCTTTACACTTGTTCGCTCCTTAATATTACACCGTATATAACGTTAGTCATATGTACTACTATTCAAATCTCTATACGAATACCTTCTTCTGAACAACAGGTTTTTTCTGAACCTCTTAGTTTATTTTTATGGTATCTGATATTTTTTTCGTTTTACCTAATTCTACGAATGTACCTAAGATTTTTATCTGTGATGAACGTACATATATTCTACTGAAATTTTAAGTCGCTAGCATCTGGCAAAGAAAAGTTAAAAAAAATTATTTGGAAAAGGCATGTGCATTTGTACCCACTTCCCTTTAAAAGCACACGAGAAATTTCATCTCTAGTAATCTGTCTTTTCCTTTGGACTCCATTGTCACGCTAAAACACTGTTCTACACAGTGGGGGAGCTACTCTTGTTCAAGGAGAGTCAATTGACATTTCTTCTGAAAATTATCCTATGTAGTTAAGTTAAAAAATTTGCTCTGTATAAATATATATATTATATGTTAAATTCACGTGACTTTTTTTATATGTTTACTTTTTAATATCACGACAAAGTCATCAAGTAGAGATTGATATATTTCGATCTGCGTACAAAAAAGGTATAGAAGTCGGCCAACTTTGAGAAAGATCATCCAAATTTTGGCAACACAAGTGACAAAACAATTTCTCTTTGCAAAAGTGGATCTTACTGTGCCATATAGAATCCAAACTCACCTTTAATATGCACGTGTGGCTTTGTTTATTTTTTCAGAGATAGGTCAAGATCAAACAGTATTACTCCTATTCCTTTTGGTCCAGAAAAGCAAGCAGTCAAATTTCGTTCCGGCAAAACAAGAAGAGCTACAGTTCTAGAGAGTATCTACTACTGTAACCTAAAATACTACTCCCTCGGTTTCCGTAGGTAATTTGACTCAACACGAAATTTAAGAAAAAAAAAAAAAGATTTTTAAAATTTGTGGTCTTAAAAATTTAAGGGGTAAAAACTTTGTGGGACCATGATATTTGTGCGGTTATAAAAGCTTCTCATTATGGGTAAAATGAGTAAAATAAAAAGTTTAAAGTTGAATTATTTTCAAATTTAAAAATGTGCCACTTATTTTGGAACAGACTAAAAAGGAAAGTACCTCATCTAATTTGAAACGGAGGGAGTACAAATCTTTCCTCTCCTATTTGTCCGCTTAATTACTTTTTCTTATTGTAATAAAGTGAGAGTTTATCTGTAAATTGTTACACTATAAGTTCATCAAAGAAATAATTATAGACAATCGTCCATAAAGTGAGGTTATTGAGCAAGAAAAGAAGACAAATTACCTGAGCGTAAATCCCGTTTAAGTAATACTATATGTATGTACCAGATGTGATTTTGAAAGCTAACACTTTGGTTTTCTAGGAATCCATATCCTGAAGTTTTCCAACAAATTCAAATAAAATTAATACAGATTTCACACAAATTTATTAGCCACAATTAATATTTTTTCTCAAATTCATTTTAAAAAAATTCAATTTCCATTCTGCACGGTGCATGCATCAATTTATTGTATCGTCATTTTTGCAGATCAGCGAGACTTAAAGAGTATGAACAAATGGTTGAATTGTAAGTATGAAAATATTTGGTAGAGAACAAACCATGGGGTTACTTGGTTCGGAAATAAGTTATACCGAGCTTAACGTGGAATTATAATATGAATATTAAATAATAATAGGATTATTGAGAGTGAGTATACTTGATTTCTTGGATTTAAAAATGGGATATACGGAATATACATAAAATATGCTTTTAATTTTCCAATATATAAAGTTAGATAAACATTCGTTTCAATTTTAATATTTAATTCTTAGAGCTCTTAAAAAGAGCACTGTCATATTACTATTTTATCCTTAAATCTCAAAATTGTTACTGCGTCACACAAAACTTATTGACACGTCCAAATAACACTGCAAAGCTTTGATTGGTCAAACGACAGCACCCACGTGCGACAGCCCCATTTCAATCTAAATAGGGAAAAGGGTCAAATATGCTCTTATAATATTGAAAAAATCTAATATTATCATCGTTATACTATCTTTTCAAATATACCTCTAACATCATACTATCGATTCATATATACCCCTGACATCATAAAAGTGGTACAAACCTATCATTCTTCCGTTAACTGTCTCTCTATGTCCACATTCATTGCCACCTCACCATTCTACTCTCATTTTCATCCCTTCCCCACAACCTTTATTTCCCTTTCATTTGAAGAAAAATCACATATCATAGATATACAAACAAACTATACCAAAAGAAATGCAACAACTAACGATAATATGAAACAATGTGAACCGAGAAAATTTTGATTTTCCTATTCACAATACATGCTTGTACGAACGAAAATAAATTTTGTTTTATATAAAAAACTAAGTGCAAACTAGTTTAAGGTTTCAAAATTGAAATTCATGGTGAGAGAGAAAAACAACCTAGGCATGAGAGTTTTTTTTTTTCTTTCTCTTCAACCACATTTCTGGAAGGCTGCCATTTTTTCTATCTTTACGTTTTATGTTAATATAAAAGTGCTACTAAAATTTTTCTTAATAGGTCTTACAAATTCAGCGGCAACACAATGAAATGCATAATGAAACACAAAATTGTAAGGTCAAGTGAAAGGCACGTATAATTATAGGGTCGGCCTGAGAAGCAATAGGTATTTTGAAAAGCAAGAGGAAGTTGAGGCAGTGAAGTCTTCAAAATAATGATAGAACTTCAAAGTCATTGAACTTGGTAGCTACAAACGGGGTGAAATGGTGAGGTAGCAATAAAATGTGGTCATAGGGGAGGCAATTAACGAAGAAAGGGTAGGTTTATATAACTTTTACGATGTTAGGGGTATATTTGGATCGATAGTATGATATAAGGGATATATTTGGACCGATAGTATAACGGAGGGTAATATTAGACCTTTTTCAACCTTTTCCCTCTACAATATGATTTTTTTTCCATTCAAGATAATTGGGCCTAACTTTTTGGGTTGGCCTGCTAGTAGCGTTGGGCTAATCCCGTGTGGGGCCATCCACTTGTTGTAATCGAGCGGTGCATCAACTGTATGAGGGGGGATGGGGTATTTTAAAAGGAAAATTTTAACATCAAGGTGCATCAAATGTATTCTGTTTATGAGTTTAAGTTATGTTCAGTAATAACGTATAATTTTTAATATTATCACGTTAAGTTGCTTCTGATTGGTGCTCACAAAATTAGCCTATATTTTGTTAACCCGCCCAATCCGTCCATATTTTAGTGGGTTGGATGAGTGATATTTAAGTTGGGTAAAATTTGGACTTCAACCCATAATTAACCCGCAGAAATATGGGTATTCATGGCAAAAATGTGGGTAAATATGGGTTAGCCTAGTGGGTTATCTTTCAACTTTTGTTCACTCAAAATACATGTTATCATTTTTTAAACTGAAAATGCTATAAAAGTATTACAACTCCTCTTCCTTCGTGTGTTTCTTTTCACTATAGTTGACTATGTGAGTATTTGTTTTCCTTTCTAAATATTGTAAGTACTTTACTATTGTTTAGCGTCCTTATTCTTTCTAGATGCATACTCGAATACCAAAAAATAGTATAAGAATTAGAAGCAAATTAAGGGTGTGTTTGGTATGAAGGAAAATAAATTTCAAAAAATATTTTCTAATGTTTTCATGTTTGGTTGGCTTAAATATTTTATAAAATACTTTCCTCATGAACTCATTTTCCTTCAATTGGAGGAAAATATTTTCCTTATCAAGAGAAGGAAAAATATTTTTCAAAACTCCTTTTCAATCGTCCCGCCCTATTCCCCATCCCCACCAATCCACCCCTATACCCCCACCCACTCCCACTCCCAAACATACCCTACTCCACCCCTACCATCCCAACCCCCACGCACCCCCACCCCTTACTCAACTCAATAGAAATATTATTAAGAGTACTTTTTTTTTCATTTCAACAAAATGATTACTTTCTTTTTCAACTAAAAAATAGTATTTTTTTTTTAATTATGGAGCACATATTTCAACATTGAATTTGTACATAGTCATATAATATTAGTGAATTTTTTAATATAAATAGTATCTTTCTATTTATAGTATTTGTTTTTGAATTTGTTTAGTTTTATATTGGATTGCAGATAATATATGAACAAAGCGGAAAATGCACAGAGTCATATATTATTAGTGATATTGCTTGATGTGCATTAAGCATAATTTCTTCCTAAAATGAAAGCTGTCATATTTTGTGGAAGAGTAACTTAAGTTTACAATATGGTAGTAAAATTTTAATAAATTTAATGAAGAAGAGTATATATTATTCCAGTTAAGCTTATGTCATAAATAATCTGAGCAAAAGGAAAATTATAAATTGCACTTGAAAAATTATTATAGTTATATAATATGGGTTAACCTATATTCAAGCCGCCCCATTTGACACCCAATCCGTTTTTGACCCGCATGAAATATGGGCGGGTTGAAACCCAACCCATTTTTGCTAAATCCATTTTTAACCCGCTTAAATCTGACCCAACTCACCCATTTATCACCTTTACTTCTGATAATAAGTAACAATTTATAACAAGCAAGATAACCTATCAAATATAATGAATAACTTGTTATAACAAGTAAAATATACTAACTTAAAAAATTTAAATATAAAATTGTTATTACATATTAAATTACATTGGCAATGAATAGTGCATATAACTTCTTCTTTTTTTATGTATCCATTTTTCGGCTATCTCAGTTGGAGATATCTTCTTCTTTTTTTGTCTATAAGGTAGATATCAAATGTTAATCAACGAAGACTTTATTTCCAATAAGAATTGTATTAATCTAGTTCCATTGGCAATATTTATATGGATATCAAGTGAAAGTAGTTATTATGAGAAATATATATATTCTTAGTTACTCTAAAAAATAATAGCTGGTAATATATATATATATATATATATATATATATATATATATATATATATATATATATATATATATATTCGTTCAACGGTTTGAGGCCTTGAGTAGTTTCACTTCAGGTATTATGACTTGTACGTGTGGTCGGAATTGAATTTCGGGATGTTCGGAGCTGATTTGAAAAGAAAATTTTAATTTCGCAAGCTTTAAGTTGGATGAATTGACTAAGTATAACTTTTGAGTAAACGACCTCGGAATCGGGATTTGAAGGTTTCAATAGGTTCATATGATGATTTCGGACTTGGACGTATGTTCTTGTTGAGTATCGGATCACCCGGGAGCATTTCGACGCTTATTATGAAAAGTTGATATTTTAAAAGATTAAGAAATTCTTAAGTTTGACTTGAAGTGGATTTTAATGTTATTAATGCCTGTTTGGGATTTCGAAACTTGGGATAGCTTCGTCATGCTATTTATGACTTGTGTGCAGCTTTTCCCTGCGTGTTCGGGCAGGCTAATATCATCGCCTAGCGGAAGGATGTTCTTTTGTTCCAGTTCAGTATTTGTATTTTCTATGGTTTCGAGACTATGCACGGATTTCTACGATGTGTATGCATGGTCATCACACAATGTTGGTGTAATGGTAAGGTGCTCGTTTATGTGTTGAGGCAGTGAAAAGCTGGAAAGGAGGGTTTCTCAGTTCATAAATTAGAGGTTCGACATTTGATTCCAGCAGAGGGAAGGAAATCGGGTTACGGATATTCAGACCTTGGTTGGTGGAGTAACGATACTTGATATTTCCGAGCGTGATGGAATTTTTATTGTGATGCGGTGTCGTCGTCCTTGTTGAATGCATTACAGTGCGCCGGTGTTATGGTCTTCTATGATTTTGCCTTCGGGGCAGGGTGTCGTGAAATGGTGCCTGAGGGGCGGTTGTCAAAAATAGCGGTGTGCAGCAGTTCAGAGAATTGGTATTTCTAATATTGATAGCTCGAGAGAGAGATGATCTTCGAAGAGGCTTAGAGTTGATAGCAAGTTATTAGCTCAGGTGCTACAAAGATTAATTTTGATTTGATGTAACATTGGGTAACGAAGAATGAGGAAGGACACGTGGGAGGTGTCTTGTGGTAATTGAATTACTAGCAAGTCAAAGTATGAAGAGCAGAAGTCGAGGAATTGCTTTAAGGAGGCAGTTTAACCGAAGTGTGAGTGGCAGAGTAGCATATGGATTCTATGGTAGGATAGTCACATGCCTTGAGAAAGTATTGAATGGCTTGGGAATCATGATGGAAGGTGATTTGGTCTACGTATTTTATTTGGAATGATGGTTACTGTACAGAGAAAGATTGAATATGGCAAAAAGGGAATTTGCTTGAAATGAAGAGGGGTGTAAAGATTTGATTTTCGTTCAGATGCAATATGACTTGAGTTTGGATGATATTGTTGAACTCTCAGTTGAGGTCAATAGGGAATGAACGGACTTGTACAGCTAGTGGGCGAACATGGGCTTAGGAGTGTTACTGAATGCGTGGTAGTTACACCCAGTGCAGCGTCGTTAGAAGATGTTGGCATGGAGTTTCACAGGTAGGTTATCTCCTGTGAGGTGGACAACGGTTGTGTGATGATGATGAGGCTTCTATGAAAATTTTTACTTGCTACCCGGTAAGAGGTCGAATATGTGATTGTGGATGATGATTTAGAATGCTCATGGAAAGCTTAACAAAAGGATTTAGAGAATTTGGCGGGTTAACGGTGCGATACCATGGTAATTGAGAAGGAGGAATCATTTTGGGCTCTACATTATGTGATGGTAGGTTAAAGCTAAGTGGGGGAGCCCCATCGTTTACGATTGGATCGCGTGGTTGTTTGCTTGTGTGGTTTCTGGCTATCGGTGCATTGGTTAACTAATTATGACTAAGAAGATAAAACATCAGGAGTGATTCGAGCAAGGAACTTGATGAATGTATGCTAAACTTCGTCTTATCGATTCATGTGCAGGTTTTGGGAAGACTCGGAGTCTATGCTTCTTGTGGATATAGTGTGCAAGGAAAAGAATTCAGCCGGTTGCTTCTTTGAGAGGGTATTCATGTACTAGCAGAGCGTTGGAGTTTGGTTATATTCGGGACCAGGATAGGGTGGGTGACTCTCAACAACGGTCCAGTGAGTTCAAGAATCTAAGTGCAGTGCCTAAGGATTTCGGGTCCGTTGTGTTAAGGATCGAGTTTTGTAGTGGATTGTGAACGGGACTTGGAGTGTCCTATGTTATCATTGGGTATGCGTTGCAGTATTGGAGGAAAGAAAGAAATAGCTTCAGATTTGCGGGAGGTCTTGTAGAATGGGTATACCAGTTGGAGATGCCATTGTGCTCATGAGGAGGTATGAGATGATTCATGGGTATTGAGACGATGTGGCCTCGCGATTCGGGTCGCTCGGGATAAGTGCGGATTGAGTTCATTATGCTTTAGATGGAGCTATTATTATTTCTAAGGCAGGTCAAGAATAAATGTAAAGAAGTTTGGTCGGTTAGTAATGATTGAATCAACATGATTGTGGCGATGATCAGTTTATCCGGTGTGTGAATTTATAACATGTGATTTGTAGTTTTACGTGCGGGCTTGACATCCACCATAATTTGGTTGATTTGGGGAGTATTGGATTCGAATGGCCTTGTGGTGTAAATGGATTACATGAGAGTTATGGCGATTTAGACCAAGACTTGAGGTTTGTATTTTCTGCGATTTGGGAATTCAGTTGCATGTTGCTTTAGTTCTTCGAAAATGAGTTAAGTGAAAAGTTTCTAGACAATGAAGTGTTTATTCTGCTAGTAGTTCAGGAGTTATGGTGGATTCTAGTATTCTTGCCTAGCGTCATGATAAGTGCGTGAGCGGCATGGGAATTTGAAAGTTTGGGGATCAAGGTTGTGGTTCGGTGTTGACAAGAATGTTGCGAGCTCGGATGAGCAGAGGAAAATTCAGATGTTCAGGGAAAGGTGACATTTTCTTTAGTGTCACCTGAGAACGGCATTTTGTGTAAGAGGCTTTGTGTATTAATTTGTGGATTCTTGATTTGCTTTACAAATTAGTACGGTTTGTGGTAGGGACATACAGACTTTGCTTCCTGGTGCGGAATGGTCGTTGGAGCGTACCCCATGGGGAGATTTGTATAAGCGTGGCATGGTAGTCACTTGATTGTTATAGATTGAAATAAAGTATGAAGATTTTTGGTGATATCGCTAATGTGTGAGTTTGTTCCAGATTTGGTGTCTGTTTTTACGAGTCATGGAAAGATCAGGTCGGATATGTTCAATCATCATAACATTGATTAAGGAGGAGTCTTTGAACATGTGATGTTATTATCGTCATCAGTAATTCCATGTAATACTCTACTGTACCATGTAGGTTATGAGATGGCTTGATTATCGGCAAATGTGTTGAGGCCCCGTGTAGCTGGTGGTATTATATGAGCAGGATGGCCATCGAGATGCAGGTCATTTATCGCACCTTAGTTGTGCTTGGGTTTGTAGCGTATGACACTATCCGTCTCCCCAGGGAATTGTATTATGCACTCGACGTGCTTGTGGTCGATATTTGGGTATTTTGTAAGAACAAGTGTTATGGCTTGATGTATATTTTCTTCTTGATTGTTATGTACGGATCGGGTGGTACGCCGCCACGGGTATATATTGTTTGGATCGGGTTGCACACCGCAACAATATCATGTCGGATCGGGTTACACGCCGCAACAACTAGATGTTGAGCATAACTCCTTACACTTATTTTGCGTGTCTTTTTTTTCATCCCTGAGGTAGGTTCACGTCATCTATTTGGCCGTTTTATTCGTTATGCGGGTTGGATAGTCCTTTATCCACAGTTCATTCTTCCTTATGTATCACATTTGAGTTGTAGCTTGTTGGCGCGTTGTAAGCGTCATTAAGACTTTTGGAAGTGTCTGAGATAGCTTATTGCCTGAGTAGCTTGTACTGGGTGAGACGAGAGTATTAGACCTGAAATTTGTGCAAACAGATTTATATAAGGTACATTAAAGAGAAAATATTGTTATTCAGTTCAGAATAAGGTAATGGTTCTTGTAAGGAGGGGAGACTCTATGAATTATTGATTCGGCTGGTGGTTATGAGTTTCTACATGTCTCTTTCGTCGTGGCAGTATTGCGAGAGTGTTGTAACAGGACTTATATGTGTCATGAGATGTATTGCGGGCATCATATTTGTGAAATTACAGCTATTGTGGTCGGAGGATGTTATTACGGGCAACCGACTTATGTGGTGGATGGTATGATTTCAGCATAGATGCATGATCACGTTTTGGTACAGTGTGTGGTGATTGGCACGGTGTTCGTGTTAGAATCAGGTCTTGTAAAGAAATTCGGAGGTTGGAATTTGGTTCTAAGGCCTATTGACTAAATAAAAGGGAGGACCTTTAGTCTGGCTCGAGATAATATGCTCATCTGGGTTGTAGTGGCATGGGTAGGTGCACGAGGTACTAAGCAGTGATTTTGGATAACTCTGGAGTAGTCCTTAGCACGTTCGGGGACGAACGTATGTTTAAGTGGGAGAGAATGTAACGACCTGACAGGTTGTTTTGAGCTCTAGTGTGTCATTCAGCGGTTTGAGGCCTTGAGTAGCTTCACTTTAGGTATTATGACTTGTACGTGTGGTCAGAATTGAATTTCGGGATGTTCGGAGCTGATTTGGAAAGAAAATTTTAATTTCGGAAGCTTTAAGTTGGATGAATTTACTATGGTATGACTTTTGAGTAAACGACCTCGGAATCGAGATTTGAAGGTTCCAATTGGTTCGTATCATGATTTTGGACTTGGGAATATGTTCGGGTTGAGTATCGGATCACCTGGGAGCATTTCGGCGCTTATTATGGAAGGTTGGTATTTTAAAAATTTAAGAAATTCTTAAGTTTGACTTGAAGTGAATTTTAATGTTATCAATGTCCCTTTGAGATTTCGAGCCTTGGAATAGCTTCGCCATGTCATTTATGACTTGTGTGCAAAATTTGAGGTCAATCGGACTTGATTTGATACGTTTTGGCACAAGATATAGAATTTTAAAATTTAAAAATTTATAAGTTTGATTCGAGGCGGGATTCATGATTTTTATGTTGTTTGACGTAATTTAAAGCGTCGACTAAGTTCGTATTGTATTTTGGGACGTGTTGGTTTATTTGGCTAAGGTCCCGAGGGCCTCTAGTGGATTCCGGATTGTTAACAGATTGAATTTGGCCATATGAAATTTGCTGGTGGCAGCACATCTGGTGTAACCGCACCTGCGAGGTTTTGGCCGCAGGTGCGGAGCCGCAGAAGCGGCCAAGGGGGTGGCAAAAGCGGTTCTGGGCTAGCTGAGCGAAGGGCCGCAGATGCGGAGTTGGGGGAGCAGAAGCGGAGAAGACATCGCAGAAACGGAGCTAGCCGCAGAAGCGTGACCGCATGAGCGGGTTTTTGTCCGCAGAAGCGGACTTGGATGGACTTATTGGAAAGCCGCACATGTGATGGGAATGTACGCAGATGCGGAGTCGCAGAAGCGGAAGGTCGTCTGGGCAGAGATGCTTTTATAAAAACGGGATTTGGCCCACTTTCTTCCATTTTTCACTTGGTTGGGGCGATTTTGGAGAGATTCAAGGGGAGATTTTCATCAAGCAACATAAGGCAAGTGATTCTCACCTATTACAAGTTAAATACATAGTTTATATGTGGATTAGAGCATGAAAATTAGTAGAAATTGTGGGATTTTGGTAGAAAACCTAGAATTGGTATTTTTAGATTTTCACTACGAAATTGGACATGAAATTTGGGATAAGTTATATATTTGAGTTCATGGTGTTATGGGTAAAGTTTATCTTCGAAAATTTTCAGAATCCGGGTACGTGGGCCCGATGGTTGATTTATAGACTTTTCGAGCGGAGTTGGGAATTAATATAAATTGATCAATTATGGGAATTAGGGGATGTTTTGATTGGTTTGCACATTTATTTGAATAGTTTTGGATCGGCGGGCATCGGTTTGAGGTATTAGAGAGGCTTTGGAGCCGGTTGTGGAACTTCGGAGCGAGGTAAGTCTCATGTCTAACTCTGTGAGGGGGAAACTACCCTAGGTGATAATTATTGTTATGTGCAACTAGTTGTGGGTGCTACGTACGCACAAGGTGACGAGAGTCCGTACGTAGCTAAAACATGTTTATGTCCGAGTAGATTTAGGACCATATCATGTACTAATTGAATTATTTGAATCCATTTTGCTGGCTTAATCAATCGAAGTTATAATCGAAATGAATCTAGAAATAATTATATGTAAACCAGGCTAAGCCTTAACACTTTGAGTTGTGGGCGAGTAAATTGAGAAATGGTAAGATTAAATTCATTTTTGTGCTCATGTGCTGTATTGTAAACACGTGTCTCGTAATTCGGTAACTTCCTTCTCTTGTCTTGTGGAGCGGGCCGAACGCCTCAACTGTTTATAGATGCATCTATGGATTGCGCCACTCGTCCCTCCAGCGTACACGTTATTCTGGATCGGGCTGAACGATCTCAGCAGAATCATACATTAGATCGCTAGTAGTCTGAATGTTCACGAGTTAATCTTTCTACTGATGCCCGATATATTATACGGTATTTCTTATTTATTTGATATTGGCACTTGATAATTTCTGAGCTGTTAAGGCAGGATACAAGATCGAGAAATTTATACTTTAAAAGAAATAATTGGAAGATTATGAACCTTACATGTTTATCTTATTATTGCCGGACATTGTATATCAACGTAAGTTTTATTATATTATTTTATTGGACCTTTAGTAAGTGTCGATGTCGACCCCTCGTAACTAATTCTCCGGGGTTAGGCTAAATATATATTGGGTACACGTTGATTTACGTACTCATGTTGCACTTCTGTACTAAATGTGCAGGAACTGACACGTTCATTTGGTGATCCTCTTGGCGCATAGGCGCACCTCTGAGGAGACTTTATGTGAGCTATATTCCAAGTTACGCCTCGCAGTCCACCGAGTCTCCATTGTACTATTTATTTTATTCTGTCTTATTATATTCGGGACAGTCGTTGTAATATTATTATTGTATTCCTTAGAAAATGCTTATGAACTTGTGACACCGGATTTTTGAGATTTCTAATGGTTGTTCGTTATTGTAGTTCATGTAGTCATTATCATTTTTCCCTGTAATTTTATTTCTACTATTTAATTAAGGAAAAATTATGATTTCAAAATACTAAAATGAGAAATTTAGTTGATTAAATTACGGTTGGCTTGTCTGACGGCGGTGTTAGGTGTCATCACGACCTTTAGTGATTTTGGGTCGTGACAATATATATATATATTCTATATATACCGGCTATTTTTAGTTTAAATAGTTGGAAGGGTGGCTTTTTAGATTAATTCTTCTATTATTTATAAGGAATTTTTTCGTTCCTATACATATTTGAAATTTATTTACCAAAATTATTCTAATTTTGTATATTACCCGCCCTAAACAAGAATTACTTACAAATTATACACATTTCACCTTAAAAGGTTCTGAATCCATTATTAGTGCCTTCAATCAAGGGATTTAGTTATACACTTTTTTTTTCTCTCCTCTCTCCCCTCTTCTCTCCAGAATATTTGGACCAAAGATACTTCCAACAGTCAACATTTTCCACAAAATAAATCAAGTAATTGCAGTAATTTCTTCTACCTTAGGACATTGTTCAGCTATTAAAGAAATACAGTCAGCGATCTAAGTCTTGAGATTCGGAAGTGGTACACTATTTTGGTGACAACAAGATATGCAATCAACTAAAATGGATGATAGTCCAATACTCATGGTACTGTTATATGACTTCATGTTAATGATACTTGCAATATGCCCAGGCTACATATACGGAGATGGATTAAACTATAGAGCCAAAAAGGGCTAAATGATGTAAGAGAATTTATAAGCCAACTTTACGAAGAATTTCGTATTCAACCAAAACACAAGTGCCATTTCTTAAACTACGTACTACGAAGCTAATAGTCATGCTCTACAATGCATTGCAGTTGAAAATCAATTGCTAAATAATCCTATTCCACACTTACTAGGAGTACTTTTTACAATATCATTTCTGTTGTTCATAACTTCTTTTTCTTTTATGCCATCATAAAAATTACTGTGAACAAGACTACACTTAGAATACACTAGCAGGAATTCCAAAAGAGGAGGTACAATGGCACTCAATGGTAGTTCAATATGAGTGACATATTGGATTACTTTAAGCTTGGCATTTTACAGAACACTTACACTACTAAATCACAATAATTATGTTTCCCAAGGAATCAACAATTATTCATCAGCACAATCTAAAAGAGAACTTCTACTGAATCTAAACTTCATTGCATATTTATATTCAAACTAAACACATAAAATTTCTATCTCTAAGAACAATATATGGTACATCAACATACAAATTTAAAATAAATTTCGTACAAATGTAATGCAAATTTGAACATCTATAACAACATACATAGTAAAAACAAATTTCATACAACTAATTATATATTATGTAACTTATTTATAACTTTCATATATTATTTCTACCCAGTTAAATATAACTACAATATCATACAACTTAAATATAATTTTTATACAAATTTTATACAATATATCTTTTGTATATATTTTGTATCTGATTTGTATATATTTTGTCTGTGGTGTTTGCTTCTTCCTCTCTAAAATTCCAATCAAAACTTACTCTCTTAATACCATTTTGATACATATCAACAACTTTATGTAAAAAGTTAGTATTGATAACTTAAATATAAATTTTATACAATGATTCATATATTATACAACTATTTTTTAACTTTTATACAACATTCAAATAAAAAAATATATAACTACAACAGAATATAATTTACATATAATTATAATACAACTTTAATACAATTTCGTAAGTATATTCTTCTTCTTCTTCTTCTTCTTCTTCTTCTTTTTCTTCGACTTCTTCGACTTTCAATCTGAAATTCAACCAAAATCAAGTATAATCTTCACAAAAATACCCTCAAAATTGAGATATAAATTTCAAACAATATTCTCAATTGTTTGCAACAACACCCAATCCAAACAAATAATGATTTTTGAAAACCCAAATTCGATTTCAAAGCTTCAAAGCTTTTTAATGGCTGTCAATGACGGAGAGTCAAACATCTTCAAAATTTATTGATTGAGAATTTCAATTTAAACACCAATTGTGCAACATGAAAGAAAATTGCTAAGTTAAAACGATTGAAATCCATTGATAAATTCCATTAAAACTCTATACAATAAAAAAGCATAAAAAACATAGAACATCAAACGAAGAAAAATTGGAGAAAAAAACAGAGAAGGAGAGTAGAGAGACGAGAGAGAGAGAGAGAGAGAGAGAGAGAGAGAGAGAGAGAGAGAGAGAGAGAGAGAGAGAGAGAGAGAGAGAGAGAGAGAGGGCAAGTATAAAGGGATAAAGAAATAACTGATATTCTTTATTCAATTCCTAATATAAAGAGATATTCATTTAAAACTTATTTGTATATAATTGATAAATTGTATATGACTATGTAATTAAATTGAAACTTGAGTAGGAAGAGTAATAAGGTTTCAAATAGTATATAGGAAGGTAAATGAATTCTACCCCAAGAGATGGCCCATTAATATCAACTGAAGGGACTTAGAAGTTGGAACCCAGTGGGCTGCTTTACTTTACAACTAGTGCAGTTGGTCGCGCTTCGCGCGATTAGAGCACTTCCTTAAATTAGAATAATTATCATTTTATAATTATTTGAATATTAAAAATGACCAAAATGTACAAATGTATAATTTTGCACGCACTTAATTCTCTGGTTTTGTACACGTCTTTACATACATATTCGTTCATAGAAGTGTATATATATTTTATTTTATTTTCTTAAAAAATATTCTTTTAAATTTCTCCTATATCCTTTTCAGTTTAATTTTTAAAATTAAATCTTTTAGATTTATATCAGTTTTATATGGTTACTTGTTTTATTCTAATTAGTTTTCTAAATTATATAGTTAAAGTATAGAAGATAAATAAACCTACAGTATTACATAAACAAAGTAGGAAAGAAAATAAAAAAGAAAAGGGAAAGAGCTACGTCTCATAAGGAAAAAAGAAAGGAAACAAAAAATCCAATAGAATATAGAATTGCATCGCAGAGAATAAATTAATGAATCTTCTAATGTCTCAAAACTACAATTAATAATAAAAATGGAACCCCCTACTGGTAGTACTAATAGCTATGGGCGGACCCTGAATATATTCAAGAGTTTATTAAGATATGGTAAACATTAGGTGGTGTGTGTATATATATATATATATATATATATATATATATATATATATATATATATATATATACTAATAGCTATGGGCGGACCCTGAATATATTCAAGAGTTTATTAAGATATGGTAAACATTAGGTGGTGTATATATATATATATATATATATATATATATATATATATATATATATATATATATATTATTTTTAACCCGTTATTAGACTATAAATTTTTCTTTAAATTCTTCAGTTTTAAATTTTTATGATTTACTCAAAAGATAAGTTAATACAATAACAATTCTTACAATTTTGAAGCACCATAAATATAAATAAAATAAGAATTAAAATTAACAGAGAATTTACTTGAACAATAAATAAATAAACACACAACTTAATAAAATAGTAAATAAATTTTAAAAGAGCTAATTGGAAAAAAGAAGAAATGAAAAAATACAATTTTATAACGTATGTAAGTACTCAAGTAATATAATCGACACTAAATAAATTTCACACAAACATAACTTTTAAAAGCTAAGTGTTATTTACAAACAATAAATAATATAATCTAAACAGATAACAATTAAAACTAACTTCTATATGACAATGGCAAATAATAAAATTCAAAACGAAAAATAATCTAACATTTTTAACATATTAGTAGATTAAACTAATTTAACAATAGTCACAGTAGTCAGATGTCAAAGTGAGTAGCCGGTTACAGTTGCGCTGTGCAAACATGTACATTCCTCGTGATTTCAGAAATTTAAAATATAGGGAAGAGTCTGAACACAGCATATAATCGAATCCACGTTCTATATCTTAAAATGACCTCACTTGACCATCGAGCTAACATTCCTCGTCGGTCCAAGTAGATTTATTTTATTTACATATTTGTTTATGAGTATAATTTACACGTATAAATAATAATAAAAATTGACAAAGCAAGTTCAGTTGAACCAACTTGATACAACGTGGTTCTGCCCTGGCTATTAGCACAACTATGAAAAATAAAGCAGTTTGTTTGATTAAATGACACCAAACACAAAAAGAAAAGGCATTTTATGTAAAATATAAGAAATTGTCAGACCCTCTTTCCTTTTTCTTGAATAAAAAATCTGAATAATTGTTAGTATAGAAAACTCTATTTGATACTTTGTCCATTTTGATCATAATCACAAAGAATAATTACACAGACTAATTCTTCTATTTTTTATTTATGAATGTCGAATGAAATATGGGACGCCTATTTCAAAGATACACTTGTAGATTCTTTTTTTTTTTTTTCTGATTCACTGCACAAACAAATATAAAGAAATAGGAAATTTTACCAATTTTTTGTCAAATTATATATCCCAATCTTATTTTAAACGTCTGTTTCACACATATACTACAAATGTATAAATGAATCTACTAATTAAAGAGATTCTTTTGGTTTACTTCCTTTTTCTTTTCTCTATTTTCTTTATTCTCTCTCCTCCATTTATTCAACAAAATTGATTAACTTGGAATATACAAAGACGTGAAATTAAAGGGGAAAAAACTAAAACATATAGATATTTGAACTTTCTTACATAAAACAAATGACGGGAAAACCCAAAATTAGAGGGAAAAGATAAATTCATGGGCATGCATGTAATGAAAATGGGATAATCATTCATTGTTTACAAAGTTGTCGTTAATGTCGTAAAACATAAGGGGTTTTTGTGTTAAAAGTTATCAACAAACAATATTTAATGATTGTCTAATAAAAGCATGGTTGACTTACAAAAATTACATAAAAAATAGGAGAGACATAAAGAAAAAAAAAGTTACTAACCGTTCATCTAATTCTTCTAGCCTGAAAATGGATGGACGTTCTTTGCCAGGCTAACAATTATTTCGTCCATGAAAGCGAACGTGCTCCCAAGAAACGACCACACGTGACTTGGCGGAGACGCCTTATACACGTACGTGCCACCGTCCTCATGGTAGTAAACGGCGTTATATTAGAACCAAGCATATTACATACGGTTTCTTGTGGTGGCACTGGTTCTGAATTTCATATTTCATTGCCACAAAAACACAAATCCTGTTAATACTATGAACGTCGGTATCTCGCGAGAGAATTACTGGAATAGTTATGATGGGCGGATAATGGAGTTTAAGGCACGCAAATGTTTGATTCCTTTTTATTAGTCTGAACAGGTGCAATCATGTAGAGAGGTGACTTTTGGCCTTTCTAAAATTTCACATAAATTAAAAAAGGTGATTAAAGTAAAAGATAAATAGAAATTCTAGTCGGAGAGAGTGCCACATCACCTCTCTTATGTCCTTCAATTATATATATATATACAGATTATTGGCAACTCGAAAAATGTCAATTCGTAATGGTTAGATCACACGCACTTGCTCCAATCAACTTAAAATTGAAGGAAAAACGAGTGGACGACATTATTGACATCACCTCACATAACAATCTAAAAAGTTTTTACATTTTTCTTGAACCAATATCTACCAACATACGAAGATTTAAATGCCTAACACACCATTCATCCCATTTTTTAATGTTAATTTAGTAGTGTTGAAAGAAAATACTACTCAGCTGATGATCGAATGTTGGTCATATTTGGTTTTCCCAGAGTCAAATTATGTGATGCTTGACTTAAAAAATTAAATGTATATCCTTTATAAGTTTTCACGTAGTTTTTAAATATTTGAATTTTCAATTTAAAATCTGAAAGTTGGAACCCTTGACCCTTGAAAGAAACGATGACAAACAAATTGATCTGCTATTAAGTCAAAATTTGTTGTTTGGTTGCTTCAAAAATTATCAAAGAAAAAACATTTTTTTTACCAAAATGCGAAAGGTGGATTTCTTCATTTATTTTATTTTCCTTCACGACTAACTCAACCGTTAAATGATAACATTATTCTAACCAACACGAAATATTTAATTAAAACACTCTCCAATTTTTTAGAAGTATTATTAGTATTTTTATCAAGATATATTTCTCACTCTCTAACCAAATATGTGAATACATTTTCTAAGATAATACTTTCTAGAAGTAAGTCATCTTTTCGTTGTGTACCAAACACACAAATTTGATATTTGCTCGGAGGCATATGAGCTCTCAACCTTAATTGGAGTTTACATTAATCAATAGAAGATCATAGTTTGTGTTTGAGCCAGCACTTTGATAAACAGATTTGATCTTGACCGATTTAATTTAGGTATTAGTGTTTGTTCTATTATACAACAAATTAAGATCGCATTTTTTTTTTTTTGGTATTCCTTCTCGAGCTTCTATTTCTTCCGTTAAAGCAGATTCGAGAAAAGATGAAATAGGAAGACGTGTTTCCAGAACGAATAAGATACGAGAGATAATAACAGAATCAATACGAGCATGTGGTGAATACCCGGGGCATACTCTCTCTTAGTCGGTTGATCCGATCTCTACCGTAGGTGCCAAAGAAGAATGAGAAGAAGCCCAAAAAAGAGCAAAAAAGAACATAACCTCCGATACGATAAACAGAATAAAACCATATCGACCCGGGCATAGCACGTTCTTTTTTGGGACACATAGGCTATTACAGACGAATAAAAAAAGATTTTTCGAAACGCGAAATCCCAGAATGGAATCATTAATTGCAGAAGAAAGGTATAATGCTTGGGAACCGGAACATGATTAAGCCTTTAAGTATGCAGATGAGTGTTTGCTGTCATCCCCAATCCTTCGGTTTCTGGGCACACATCAGGTACGCAGAGTAGTAATTGGCATATCCATTCTCTCTCCACAATGGCAAGCTCCTGATTTACACCTAGATCGGCTATCTTTGATTGTCTTGGTCGAAAAATTGGGGTCTTTTGAGTGGGTTGTCTCCTCTCTGATGATCTTTTCTAAAATAAGTAATGAAAGGAAAGGAGACATCTGGAGGCTCACGCAACACAACCGGCGAGCAGAGCTAAGCCCAATCATTACAGTTAGGAGACATGTAACGACCCGACCAGTCGTTTTACTTTCTAAAATTTTGTTCCCCTAAATAAGACTTCCCGTACTTGCTTTTACTGATTTATGACTTGCGAGGATGGTTGGTTCGGGATTTGGAAGAGTTTGGGTTGAAATCGAAACACTTGGTTCCTTAAGGTTGGCTTAAAAAGCAAAGTTTAATTTCGGTCAATATTTTGAGTAAACAACCTCGGAATCGGGATTTGACGGTTCCAATAGGTTCGTATGATGATTTTAGAATTGGGAGTATGTTCGGATAGGATTTTGGATGATCCGGGAGCGTTTTGGCGCCCAATAGTGAAAGTTGGTTCTTGAAGGTTTTAGAAGTTCTTTAAAATTTGGTTTGGAGCGGATTTTGGTGATATCAAGGTCCAAACGGATTTTCAAGACCGGGAATAGTTTTATAGTATCATTTAAGACTTGCACACAAAATTTGGTATCATTTCGAGTAGTATAAGCACATTTCGGCGCATTGGAAGTAAATTGAAGAACCTGAAGTTTTTAAGTTTGATTCAATCGGTTTTAGGGTGTGATTCTTAGTTTTAATGTTGTTTCGGGCATTCCGTGAATTCGAGCGAGTCTGTTTTATGATTCCAACCTTGTTGAGAATTTAGAAATGCAGCTGAGTGCTCCAGATCTGTCATAACCGCACCTGCGGTTGGCCAGCCACAGGTGCGAGCCAAGTCCCCGCAGATGCGATCCAAGGATGGCCAGCCAGGTTCCGCAGATGCGGCTCCTTCTACGCAGAAGCGGGACCACAGAAGAAGGAGCCCGTCCGCAGATGCAGCCCCAGCCGGCCCAGCCAACTCTGCAGAAGCGGACACCTGCTCCGCAGAAGCGGATCTGCAGGTGCGGCCTATGCATCGCAGTTGCGAAAATCGCTCGGGCAGTAAGGTTCAATTAATACGGGACTAAGCTATTTTCACTAATTTTCTCTCACTCTTTGGGAGATTATTGGTGCTTATTGAGAGGGATTTCCACCTAGATTTTAGAGGTAAGTAATTTCTACCTATCGTGAGTTCAATACGTAGATTTTGGGTAGATTTCAACATGAAAATTAGTAAAAATTATGGGTTAGATGAAAAACCTAGGGTTTGACAAGAAGAGATTTTTACCACGAAGTTGACCATGAAACTTAGTGATAATCATATATTTATGTTCCTTAGATCGTGGGTAACAACTTTCTTTAAAAAATTTCGGAATCCGAGTATGTGGGCTCGGGGGTAAATTTTAGGAATCTTGCAATTTAGGTTGGGTAATCACTTAAATGGTGAAATTATGAACTTTTGAGCATAGATTGATGAGTTTATGTAATGTTTGACTAGCTTCGAGTCGTTTGGCGTCAAATCTCCTTTCTAACCTTGTAAGAGGGAATTAATCCCATAGTTGAATTTAATAAATGTTTGTACCTAATCGTGGGGGCTACGTACGTACGAAGTGACGAGAGTCCGTACGTAGCTACTATTATGCTATTGTTCGGGTAGTTTAGAACCCATATCATGCTATACTTGTAATGTTTGTGCCCTTACTTGCTAATATAATCACTTAAGTCATGATAGAAATGGATAAAAGAATTGTATAAGGTTAAATTCACTTACTTGAAGGTTTGTATGAGATACTTGACTGTAAATGAGAAATCTGTATTTTTTTAAAAATAATTGTTATTTGTGGATCGGGCCGAGCGCCTCGGTAGTAAATAGATGCATCTATGGTTCGCGCCGTTCGATCCTCCGGCAGTGTACAGTTTAAATATTTTGTTGGATCGGGTCGTACGACCTCGGCATAATTGCGCATGCTAATTATTTGAAAATTCTCCATGATTTATTCTGCTTAAATGCCTTGAAATATAAGTTGCTAAATAGTATTACTGAAATTTATGTTATAATTATGAAAGAAGGACTTATCTCTTCCTATTGTTGAACTGACAGTATCATTCATGATATCCATGCTTAGCATAGTACTTTAATTATATTATTATTGGCCTAGTAAGTGTCAAGTCGACCTCTCGTCACATATTATTTATGTACTCATACTACACTTATGTACTTAACTGTACAGGATTTGAGGCTGGTGCATCTAGTTACCCGCCCGACGCGCATACTTGATCTTGGACCGAGACTTCACGGTGAGCTGCCCCTTCTGAACCATTCAGCAGCATGCCGGAGTTTCTCTTTTGTTTTTATCTTTCTATTCTGTTTCAGACAGTAGGATAGTCATCTTTTATATATTCTACTAGTTGCCCACACACTTGTGACACCAGATCTTGGCACGTATTAGTAAACTTTGATTTTTGGGTTGTAATTCAATAGTTATAACTGCTTTTAGATGTTTTCGTTTGTTTGCCTTAAAAATCCTTTATTTACCAAATGTTTTAAAATAAGTAAAGCTAAATGGGAAATCACTAAGTTGTTCACTGTTGGCTTGTCCAGCAACGGTGCTGGACGCCATCACGGTTTGACATGGAGTTGGGTCGTGACAAGACACGTGGTCGTGACGTCCTGGAAGCGGACGTGTAAAGCATATCACTTTTCGCATATCACTTATCCCGGTCACCCCTTCCATTCAGAGAAGGTAAGTTCAAAGCATATCCTGTCGCATGTCCACTCAACTCTGTTACCCGAATCTCCTTTTGTTTGAAGTTTATTAGACATGAATGAACCCGAATAGGCGTACCCGCCAAACCTTGGTACCTGGGGAGTGTTTTCTCTTTTAATGAGTCTTATGTGGCGCGAATTTGTATTAGGCAAATACTAAATTGCAAATAAAAATAAAAATAAAAATAAAAGATGATCACTATTAGGATTTTCTAAACCATATCTTTCCGATGAAGTCCTGAGTGCAGTACTCTTCCATAGACTTTTTTCGCCATTCAAGCTCCATTTTCCATCAAAATATATCCATCTTTTTCAGTTCAAAAGAGCTACGACAAAACAATGTACATAGTATTATTGATGTGTAGTACGGTTCTCTTCTCTCCCTCATATCTTGCCCTGTACCATCCTAAAGGTGGTTAGATTTTAAAAAACATAATTAGAAAAAAGAGAAAACTACGAACAAAAGATACAATAATTAACGTGGACATCAAATGCAAAATATCAGGCACTAGCACACTACCACTTCTCTTTGTCTTCTTGATGCATTATTTTAGAAGTGTCATGAATATGATGCCACAAACATTTTACTGCGTCTTTTTCATGCGTTGATTAGAGAACTACCATATTCCTAATTTGAAAGAAAAAAGGGAATGTATGTCATAGGATCCTTCAGTCTCTTTAATATGTAAAAGGAATTTTTTAAAGAAGATTATAAGTCATATGCACTGATTCATAGTATTATTGAATTTCAATATGTAAGAGCATGTTAGTTGCCATTTTTATCATATTACCGATTAATAGTTATGAATGTTTACATATAGTTACCTAATAAATAGAACTTAAACTCATAAGAAAAACTTTTCCTTATAGTGATAGCCTTTTTGGGGAATTGTCCCGGGAGGACACTGATAGCCCTTTTTGGCCAAGCTTTTTTTTACAAAAAAATATTTTTTTTTCTTTCTAAAGTTAAGGTGTTTGGCCAATTTTTTAGAAGGAAAAAAAGTGATTTTGAGAAGAAGTAAAAATACTTATGAGAAAATACGCTTAGAAGCACTTTTTAAAAGTTAGGCCAAACAATAATTAATGTTCAAATGTGCTTTTTAAATTAATTAGCCAAACACAAACTGTTTCTCACCAAAATTACTTTTCTGAAAAGTATTTTAGAGAAAAATACTTTTCGAAATAATATGATTTTAGAAGCTTGGCCAAACAAGCTATGAGTTAGTAATTGATGTTCAAAAATACTTTTCAAATTAATTAATCAAACACAAAATGTTTCTCGCCAAAAGTACTTTTTAAAAAGTATTTTTGAGAAAAATATTTTTCAAGATAATGTACTGTGAATCTGTGAATCTGCCACACTAAAGAGGTGAAAAGTTTTGTGGACGGGGAAAAAGGTTGACATTTGTAAAAAAAAATATGATTTTTATTGTTATACTATGAGATTTCAAGAAGTTGTACTACTGGAAAATGTCAATATTCTGACCACCATTTTCGTCGGAAATCGGTCGAAAATCAATTATTTCCGACGAAAATGAAGTGGTCGTAATATAGATGGTCGCAAAATTTATCGACCAAAATGGTCGGAAATTGCGACCAAAATAGTCGCAAAGAAAAAAAAATTGGGTGACCGGATAAATTCAACTTTTGCGACCGAATCTGTCGCACATTTAAAAATAAATATTAATATTTTTTGACAGTTTTCGACCGATTTGGTCGGTACATTTGATAATTAATTTAAATTAAATTCATTATTTTCGACCAAATCGGCTGGAAACATTAAAATTAAATTAATAAATATTTAAATTTTCCGACCACATCAGTCGTAAATTTGAAAATTTCCAGTTAAGTTTTCCGACCAAAGTAGTCGGAAGTTAGTGGTAACATCTTAAAATTTTTAGCAGAATACTGCTGCATTTTAAGCTACACCACCTGCAATTCAAAACCAATCATTCAACCTAATATGTATCACAATTGCTGAAGCACTTGAACACAAAACATCAAATATCAAATTACGAAACTATACAACACTTTCAAACAAGTGTCAACACATATATTAAAAACACATTAAAGTGTAAAAACTTCAACCAAATGATATTCAAGTCTAAAACACATAATCCAAGTGTAAAACGAACCAAGTTGAAACCAATAAAGTCTAAATATCATATTACATTCAAAATTACTCCTGATCCTCATCGGTTTCAGTCTCCTTATTGTTAGATTCTTCCATTGTACGTTGTTTTCTATGGTTTGCCATGAATGTCTTCATCATACTTATTATTTCTTGAGCATTATTCCATTGTTGAGACAATTCATTGATTTGGATCCGCATTGTCTCAATTTCTTCGGGTGAAGCAGAAGCACCACTAAATAATGCGGCTGGACGACTGGACGACGGCTGCACTCCAAGTCTGTAAACTCAACCTTTATTTATTTTCATGAGAAATAAAAAAAATATATTTAAATGAGAAAGAAAAGAAACATACAACTTGTGAAAATTAATATTAAAACGAAGCCATATCTTAAAAATAATTAAAATATTTTATACCTTTATTTACTCCATCGGCTGCCTGTGTCCATATGAAAGTCATATCTTCGGGCGTCGGCTGAGAATCGGGCTGAGTTTGTGTCACTCCTCCATTCTTCTGTGATACACTTCCTGAAATGTTGTTAACAAACATTATATAAACGAATTAATCTTAACCAAGAATAAAGCTAGTATTGTTAGAATCTTACATATGTCTCCGATGCACGCGGTTCGACCCATGCTTCTCTTGTACCATCCTTCTTTTTCTTCTTATGTGTCTCCTCAAAGACAGTAGCATGAGATACATTTTTCCCATGTACATTTTCCTTTCAAAATCAAAAATATGAGTTTATTACTTGTATCTCATATAAGTAAAGCTAAGTAAAATTCTATAAATAAATTACCAATCTCAATCGATGGGCCGCAAAACTAATTGAACTTCCGGTGTGCAACGAGCCACCCTCACTGGAGGCTCTATTTGCCTTCGCCTTTTCATTCGTTTGCTTCCATTCTTCGGTATTCCACTTCGCCAATAGTTGAGACCAGACATCTTCACGCAACCACAAAGGTTTTATCCCACCTTTTTGAGAAACAAAATGAGTATCTTTAATCCTTTTCTAAGCTCTTTTCTCGAAATGTTCATTCACTTGATTTTTATGTTGAGGCAGCCATACACACTTAGTTTGCAATTAAAATAAATGTTAGACGAACACAATAAATATTATATCAATTATATTTATTCCTACCTTAAATTGAAGCCACATATTCACTCTGATTTGGTATGGAATCTCTCTCCAGGAATTTTACAGCTCATGTAAACCCGGTTTCATAGCTTCCACAACCATATGTGGGGCCTGAAAGGATGGCGAAAACTTTTATTATATATAAAATAAACATTCATTAAATATATGTAGATCTTTATTCTAATAATTAAAAATTAAAGAATTACTTACCCGTCCTCATGAGGTATGATAATCAATCGATGCATATGATCGTACTCTATAGTCCCACCAGCATACTGTATCCATGAAGGAGCAGCTGAATCAGTACTAGTAGATGGGGATGCAGTCGCCTGAGATCCTCTAATATTAAGTCTAGAAATACTAGGAGTAGATGATGATGGAGATGATAATGGAATGAGTGATGATGGAGGCACAAAAGATGAACCATCATGCCGACTAGCAGGAAAACGAAAACTCAAAGGTGGCAAATTAGGCGTAAGCATAAAATTAATAGTAGTGGATGTTGAACCACCCAGGGTCGGCATGGGATAATATTGTACTGTGCTAGACGGGGGGGGGGGGGGAGGGAGGGAGGGAGGGAGACTCTGAAAAATTCAGGTAGTAATGCAGTCATCGACTGAGAAGGACGAGAAAAACTAGGACGAGGACTCATCCTAGGCATGTGTGGAGGAATGTGATCACTCGTGGATGGCAAAGTATTTTTTTTCTTTTTAGATTTTTTTCCAGTTCTTTACTCTTAGAAGTCATTTGTGCAAATTAAGTAAAACAAAATATGTGCAAATTAAGTAAAACAAAATATAATAATAAAAAAATTAACAGGTAATAATATAAAACAATTATTCTATATATTATAACAATTAAAAAAAGATCATATATAAAGTCCAACAAGATATAAAAATAAAACAATAATATAATGAATAACATAAGAAATCAAACAAGTCATAAAACACAAAAATAACTCAATCCTCATCCTCGCTTGCTTCATATTCAACACTTGAATCTCCATCCTCGTTTGTCATGGATGTTCCTTCCTCATAATCACTTTGATTTGATCTAAGGACTGAAGGCTCGAATTCCTCATGGCCTTCATTATTCTGCAATTCACCTGCTAGTTCATCATCTACCATTGCTTCAACACTTAAAATTTCATTACGGTACGCTACACCTTATGCATCCTCGACCTCAACTCTACCCACGAGCTTTGTTTTTATCACTACCCGCCATGCAGCCTTCTTTTTGCACAAAGGATAATGTGCGTAATATACTTGTTTCATATTTTGTACTATGATAAATGGGTCATAGTGTCTATACCTCCCCGTGCGCTTTATTTCAACTATTTTATACTGCGGATGCACCTTTGTATCTCTTGTAGGTGTTGGATCATACCATTTACACTGAAAGAGTACCAACTTTTTCTTTGGCCAACCAACACTATACTCGAGTTCTAATATCTGTTGAAGCACACCATACTAATCAACATCACCATTAGCTTTCACACACACCACTATTATTAGTTTTTTTTGCCCTTGGGCCATTCTTCTATATGAAACTTGTACCCATTTGACGGAGTACTTAGACATTATTCTGATCTTAGGGATAGGTCCCCAAGTAATATCACGCAAAAATGGATCATTTACGTCATTATCTGGATTATGAACCTAGATCGAACCTAATATATTACAATTAATTAGAAATTGAAAAGTACGTACATCTGATAATAATTTGAATTGGAAGAAACTTCGCTAATACTTACAAAGTGTTTAAACCATTCCAAAAACTTAGTATAAACATGCCCATGCCCATATGTACCCACAAACCAACTGTCCGGCAGATTTGAAGCTTTTCATTAGTTAAAATGATTGATAATTGAGATTGAATATAAGTCGGCAATATAAATATACACTAACGTATAATAAGGTTAGACTTTGGGATAATTTAGTAAAACATGGGTTGTAGTTGACTTTAGCTCCATCTCAATCAAAAATCGTGTTGGACTATATTTTGGACCACCTTTTCCAGGTTGATTGAACATGGAAAAGGATGGTGCCAATGGATCGGTATTGCCACCATCATCATGCCGATCAGGTCTATTTCTTAAATATGGCACATCATGTTCAAAATAATATGAACAGAAATAAGATATTTCTCTAGCCAGATATGCCTCACATATCGATCCCTCAATCCTTGATCTATTTTTCACGGTCCACTTACATTTGCCAATCATCCTGCATAGCACGATTCTGAGATGAAATAATGTTAAACTAAAATACGTAAGGATAATTGATTAAATATAATTATCTCTCGAAGAGATACATCCATCTACATTGAACTGGCCCTCCTAACCGTGCCTCTTGCACAAGGTGAATTGGAAGATGTTCCATGACATCGAAAAAAATAAGCGGGAAAATTTTCGCCAACTTGTTTAAAGTTAAGCGAATGTTACTGTCCGTGTAAGCTAGGTTCTCCACCCTCAATGTGCTAGAGAACAAGTCGTTGAAAAATAAGCATATCTCTGTGATGGGCTTCCATATTCTATCAAGCAAAGCATTGAATACAATAGGCATCAAAGATTCCATGAAATGTGACAATCGTGGCTTTTCTTAGACGTCAACTTCCCATCTTTCATGTCAACACACCTAGATAAGTTTGATGCATACCCATCACGCATCCTCAAATTATTATCTCAATTACAAATCTCTCTTCTTTCATCCAAAGTGTATGTGTAACTAGCCTTAGGCTTCTGAATCTTATTGTTCAAGTATGTCAAGTACAACTCATCCCGCTTACAATATTCTTTCAATCCATCTCAGCCTTCAAGTTATCTTTTGTCTTGTTGATTACATCCATAATAGTATTAAACAAGTTATCAAAAACGCTTTTCTTGATATGCATGACATCAAGATTATGCCGAAGAAGATTGTGCTTCTAATAAGGTAACTCCCAAAAAATGCTCTGTTTTGTCTAGTTATGTATTACACCATACCCCGGTATCTTATTAGGCAATAGATACTCTGCTACCTTAGGTAGATTCATAACTCTGTTCCAAATCTCTTCAGGTGACAAGACATGCGGTGGCTCCTCATAATCAGTTTTTTTCTTCATAAATATACTAGTATTTCTCCTAAACTCATGATCCATTGGCAAGAAGTGGCGATGACAGTCAAACCATGTGTTCTTGCCTCCATGTTTCAAAGTGAATATTTTTGTGTCTTCCATACAAGCCCGGCAAGCTAACTTTCCGGTAGTTGACCATTCGGACATCATTCCATAAGCAGAAAAATCGTTTATAGTCCACATCAAAGCAACACGAAGTCTGAAATTTTGCTTAGTTTTATAAATCATATATTTCCACGCTTTCATGCCACAATAACTTCAACTCATCAATTAGGAAATGCATGTATACATCAATCAATTTTTTGGATTGCGTGGACCTGAAACAATACAAGTTACAAACAAATATTGACTTGTCATTCATAATTCAGGCGGCGGATTATACGGCATAACAAACACTGGCCAACATGAATATGGTGCAGTAGACACTACAAATGGAGTGAATCCATCTGCACATAATCCCAGCCTAATATTTCTCGGCTCATCGGCAAAGTCCGGGAACACCCTATCAAAATGCTTCCATGCTTCTCCATCTGACGAATGACATAGCACACCATCTGGCCTTCTATGTTCATAATGTCATCTCATATGAAGAGCGGAACTAATTGATGCATACCTCTTTAACCTTTGTATAAGGGGTAAGTAGTGCGTCGCCTTCACTGGAGCCTTCTTCTGTTTAGCATTTGTGACTTCTTTGTAACATGGCTGGTTACAAAATTTATAATTTTCTAAAGATGCATCATCCTTATAGAATAACATGAAACTTTTCTCACAATAATCAATCCCTCCGATGAAAGACCCAACTTGAAAATCAATTTATTTGTCGTGTAAAAATATTTGAGCAAGTCAATCTTGGTCAGATTAAGTTAATTTATAAGGCCAATGATAGAATCCATGCCCGCTTGAGAAATAGAATTATTTGATTTAATACATAGTAATCTAACAGCAACAGACAACTTGAAATGTGTTGCGCCTTCATAAAGCGGACAACTAGCTTCATCTAACTACGTGAAGAAGCTCTTAGCCACATCATTTGGTTCAAATTGAGCCCACAGAACATCTCAAAAGCATCCTCATCATTTCACTAAATCTAAAATTTTCAACATTAATACTCTCCGCTATGGGACTACCTTCTTCACTACCAGATGAGTTCTGAAAATGAACATTATCTACACTAGCATGACTCTCTCCATGCACAGTCCACATATAATAATTTTCCATAAACCCCTTCTTATACAAATGAACAGTAATATTATCGGGGGGCCCAATAACTTAAGACACTTACATTTCACACAGGGGAACCTAATCGTCCCTTCAATAAGGAAATCATCAAGTGTCTTTGCCTTAGCAATAAAGCTAGCAACCCCTTCTATAAATTCATCTCGCAACCCCGTACGATGACGAACACCAAACACAACACGAAATTGATGCTCGCTAGCCAAAGATAGTATAGTTAAATTATCATCTCCATATGGATGCTATTCGGGATGATCGAAACTTGATTTGGAATGATTACAGACTACGACTAACTACTAATGTAAAGCAATTGATGATTGACTCAACAAACTAGAGATTAACAAAGTCGGTTTCTTATCAATGTGAGAAATAAGGATTATGACATGATAGGTGCAATATAGCTATTTGGGATCCAACTCTAGTTTAATCCACTCTAATATTGTAATGATTATCATGAATTCACTCGATGATTAGTTCAAACGTGTAGTCAAGACTCCTCTCTCAATTAAATCTTAACTCTATAATGTGAACTAATATTAGCACTATGAAAATATGCAAGCATGTGTTAATGGATTAGTCTTTAGGAAAACATCTCTCGAACATTCTCCTAACTTGATTCAATCAATAATTCAACAAGCTCTTTCGATTACTTAAGAGAATTACTGAATTAAATCAAATAAAATAATGCAAAGATAATCTCCAAAATATTTCTCTTTCGATTAAATAAACCGGTGAATAAAGTTATAACAATTCAAAGCTCATAAACGAATTCAAGCTAAGAACTAGAGTTAAAATCTACAAATATCAATTAAAACACCATATCCATCAAACCCTAAGGGAAACTACTCCATAATCATGGAAGAAGTCATCACAAATATAATTAAAGAGCAAGAAAATATCAATATAACGTTACAATCCAAACTCCCGTATTGAATTGATGAAAAGATGATGAAATTCTGTATCTTGTAGCCTGCAATGCTCTCCTAAAGCTTTCAAGGTCAAAAGTCCCTTCAAAAATATTTTTTTTGTGTATTTATACCATATACGAGTGGGCCCGGGCGAAACTACCATTTTCAAGTTGAAATGGGAAAATACTCTGAGAAAATTGTACAAGCGCGCCGCGCCATGCGCCGCCTCATGTGGGGGCGTTAGTGGAAAAGTTCAGAGAGCAGATTCTGACAGGGTAGTGGCACGACAATATACTTTTTACAGAGTAATTCATTTTCTTCAAATTTTGATATCCAGACTTTACTCTCGATCTCCGAACGCGATTCCGATTTAATCTCTTGGGCTTTTACTCGGACTTCAAAGCTCCAACTTGTTAGGTTTAGCTCCCGATTATCTTTTTAACTAGGAATCACTTCTTGTAAGGTATAAAACACATAATAAGTGCAGTTCACTATCATTCAAGCTCAAACACAAATAAAATGCAGTAATTAGAGTGCAAATTACGACTAAAATATAGGATTCTAGCCTACCATCATACGATTTGAATGATTCCTATTATACATCCATCTACGACCCCCAAATTCCATCTACACAAACAAATATAATTGCTAAACTTCTCTAAACTTCACTATTATCTTCATTTCATAAGTAAGAAATTAGATTTTTAAAACAAAAGTTACGTAATTAAATATGCTCATAATTTTTCACTCTATCCCCAATCCCAACAAACTTTCTTGATGCTTTTTCAACAAACCTTAATCCAAAATATAATTAAGGTGATATTATGTACATTTTTCTTATTGCATAATAATTAATAAAATGCCATATCTTTGCAAGTCTTAGAATTGCATATTTAGAGCTTTAGTTATAATGATTTCTCAAGATGTCAACTTAGATAAAGGAAAGGGCATCATTTTTCGTCATTAATTATTAAGGAGTAGATTTCTTGATCAATACCATATACAAATTAAACAAAACTAGCACACAAGTATATATAATTCACTTGAACATAATATTATGAAGAGGAATTAAGAAAATTCAAAGTCTAAAGGTTAATTATTACTAGTCCACTCAAAATAAAGTAAGTTAAAAAGCCATATAGAATAACTAGATAGTTAAAAAATATATAAACAAAAATATATTAAGAACAAATATATCAAAATTCTACTTGAATTGCAATAAACAACTAGCTAGTTACAAACAAATAATATATAGAACAAATATATTAAGATTCATAAAACAAAAATCGAAGAAATTAAATATATTAAGATTCTACTTATATTGCAATAAAAAAATAAAAATAAAACAAATATACTATGATTCAAAGCGGCTAAAGGATGAGCGTAAAACTTACCTCGCCGGAAGATAACCACGCCCAGACACCGTAGTTGCTGGACGCCGGAGTTGCTGCCTGAAAAAGAAAAAAAATTAAGATGGGGTTCAAATACATGAAATCTGGCCGCGAGAAAGGGAGGAGGGAGAGAGATAGGGAGGAGGAAGAGAGTGGTTCTCATAGCCGGAATTTGATACTCAAAGCAGACCGCCGGTGATGGAGGAGAAAGAAAGGAAGAAAAGAGAAAGAGGAGGAGAAAAGAAGAAATGGGTCCGGGGGAGAGTTTTAAATTAAATTTCTGACCGATTTAGCTGGGAAAAAAAGTAAAATTAAAATAATAATAAAATTTCCGATCATTTTGGTCAGTAAAGGACTGACAATTTTTTTTTAAATTCCGACGGAATCGATCAAAAAATTAAAATAATAATTTTTTAATTTAAAATTTTTCGACCATTTCAGTGGAAAGTTCAAAAGTGGTCAAACTTTAAAAAGTTGCTTTCATGGACCGACCGAATCGGTCGCAAAATAAATTCACGGATTTTTACGCCAACTTATTGCGACAAGTGTTGTCGATATGTTGTCGAAATTATAAGAAAAGAAATTAAACAATTTTTTTTGGCAATTTCTGACCGAGTCTGTTGGAAATCTCCGACTAGATATTTCAGTCGGAAAAATTCGGTCGATTGTTACATTTTCTAGTAGTGTTGCAATATTTATGTCTAAACAAGGCCATTAAAACATAGGAAGTAATCCTGAACAGATATTGGACGGAGCCTCGGGCGCCCCGGATTCCATTTGAGTTTGAAACTCAAGAGGGCGGCTGGTAGGGGTGTTCATAAAAATCCGAAAAATCGAACCAAACCGAAAACCGAACAAAACCGACCAAAAAATCCGATATTTTTAGGTTTGGTTTGGTTTTGGTTTTAAATTTTAAAAACCGGTCAAATTTGGTTTGATTTTTATTTTAATAAAAAAATAAACGAACCAAACCGACTATAAAAGTAGCTATTTAAATTTATTAATACACCTATGTGTGTGTATATATATATATATATATATATATATATATATATATATATATATATATATATATATATATATATATATATATATATATATATGTATGTATATTTTTATATAAAATTTCTAAATTTTTATGGTACATATTAGTCATTTATATTTTCAGTCTAATTCTTTGCTATTATAATAATCTAATTCTTTGTCTTCTAGTTTGATTGGTAGTTTTCTTTTACTAAGTACAAAAATTTATTTCATGTTAAAAATAATTAATTTTTAATTGAGTGCTTAAGTTATTCATTACTATTTGAGTTAATTATCATCAATATATCTTGGGAAATGATAGATTTCTCAAAGAGCAATTGGTTTGATAGCGTTACGTTGAAAATGTAATCGACGGAATATGCATTTGGTAGTGTATGTCTCATATTTAAGAAAAAGTCGACAAATAACCGAAAAAATAAAAAACCGACAAAAATTGAATCGATTAAAAACTGACTTAATTGGTTTGGTTTGGTTCCAATATTTGAAAAACCGACTTACTTGGTTTGGTTAATTTTTAGGAAAAAACCGATCCAAACCGAAATATGAACACCCCTAGCTGCTCGTGCACCAGTTCTGGTGTGCCCGCACCTGCGAGCTATGGGCCGCAGGTGCGAGGGTTTCACCGCATAAGCGGTTCTGGAGCATTTGACCATGGATCGCAGATGCGAATTTTCGTGCGCACCCGCAAACGCGTAGGAGCGATGAGGAAGGGCTCAGAAACGGCACGCTTATCGCAGAACCCGGACCGCAGAAGCGGGATCCCGTCCGCAGAATCGGCCCTCGCTGGGCTTGAAGACCTCCGCAGAATCAGACCACGCACCGCAGGTGCGGTACCGCAAATGCGGCCAAGGCACCGCATGTGCGATAATCGCTGGAGGCAAACCCTAATTTAATGCGGCACTTAGACATTTTTAGCTCATTTATTTCATTGTTTGTGCGATTCTTGGAGCTCTTAGAGAGGGGATATCATCTAGTACTTTGAGATAAGTAATTTTCACACAATGTGAGTTAAATACATAGTTTATGGGTAGATTATAACATGTAAATTAGTGAAAATTATGGGTTTAGGTGAAAACCTAGGTTTTGATAAAAATAAGATTTAACCACGAAATGTGTTAAGGAATTTAGAAAAAATCATATATTTGAGTTCATGAAGTTATGGGTAATAACTTTCTTCGAAAATTTTCGGAATCCGGGCATATGGGCCCGAGGGATGAATGTTAGGAATCCTGCATTTGGGGTTGGGTAATCACTTTAATACTTAGAATATAAACTTTTGAACATGCATTGATCATTTTATATAATATTTGACTAGTTTCGAGTCGTTTGGCACCGAATTGAGGGTTTGAGCACAATCTTGGACCGAAAAGTAGGTTTTGAAACGAGGCAAGTCTCTTTTCTAACCTTGTAAGAGGGAACTAATCCCATAGGTTAACTAATTAATATGTTCTTCTATTTGTGTAGACTACGTACGCACGGAGTGACGAGAGTCCGTATGTAGCTACTAATTATGCTTATATCCGGATAGTCTAGGACCCATACCATGCTATATTTGCCATGTTTACACTTTACTTGTTAACTTAATTGCTTAAGTCATGTTGGAACTTGATAAAGGAATGGTAGAAGGTTAAATTTCATTTACATAAATTTCTGGACGGGCCACTTGACTGTTATTGATAATTGGTATTTCTTAAAATAAATGCCTCCTAATAAATCTTGAATTGGCTGTTATAAAGTATTATCTCTTTTCGTGGAGCGGGCCGAACGCCTCGGTAGCAGATAGATGCATCTATGGTTCGTGTCGTTCGACCCTCGACTGTGCACAATTTAAATATTCTTATGTTGGATTGGGCCGTACGACCTCGACATAAATTGCGTGTGATAAATCTTTGGATTATTTATAATTGATATTGCTTCATTGGCTTGAGATATACACAGTTAAATGATGAAAATAAATTCGGGACTTAAAATTTGTGAAAGGATTGTTACTATTTCATGTTATTGAGTTTTCAGTATTATTCATGAAATCCATGCTTAATTATAATTTTGGCACATTATTGTTAGCCATAGTAAGTGTCAAAGTCGACCCCTCGTCACTACTTCTTCGAGGTTAGACTGGATACTTACTGGGTACATGATGTTTATGTACTCACACTACACTTCTGTACTTGATGTGCAGGATCTGAGGCAGGTGCATCTGGATACCAGTCCGACGCGTACACTTGATCCCTGTTACGAGACTACACAGTGAGCTGCCTTCCGAGCCGTTCTACAGCAGCCGGAGTCTTTCTTTTGTTATTGTTCTGTCTATTTCATTCCAGACAGTAGAGTAGAAATCTTTTGTATATTCTACTAGTAACCCATACACTTGTGATATCAGGTATTGGTAATTTATGCTAGTAGACACTTAATGGTTTTCGAGGTATTTTATTTATTTCTCTTAATTTCAAAAGTGTACTCTCTTATTTTGTTAAATTCTTATATCTGATTTATGTATAGACTAAAATCCAACTATTTCAATATCTTTTAAAAAAAAATATCACAGAGTTATTTCATTATTGGATTGCCTAGCGGTAACGTTGGGCGCCATCACGACCTATAGTAGAAATTGGGTCATGACTACATGGTATCAGAGCCCTAGGTTTACGTAGGTCTCACAAGTTATGGGCAGGCCTAATAGAGTCTTGCGGATCGGTACGGAGACGTTCGCACTTATCTTCGAGAGGCTATAGGGTGTTAGGAAACTACTCTTTCTTCATCTCATATCGTGCAGTTGATGGAGTATTTAAGTTTCTTTCTCTTATTCTCTCGCAGATAGTGAGAACGCGCACGACGGATGTTCCAGACCCGGGAAGAGCTGCTCCCCCTGTTGCTAGAGGCTGAGGCAGAGGTCGGGGAAGGGCACCGGCCCGAGGTAGGGGACGAGGATGCCCCAGAGTTGCCCCAGCTATACCACCAGCGGATCCAGTAGAGTATCCCCCTATTGAGGAGCAGGGCGAGGTGCGTGCATTAGAGCCAGACCCGGTAGATTTCATGTCAGCGTCAGGCTTTCAGGAGGTTATGGGCTGTATGCTGCAGTTCATGGATACTATAACCCAGGCTGGTTTATTTCTAGCGAACCCAGCCACATCTAAGGTGGGAGGGGGAGCACAGACCCCTACTACTCAAGCTTCGGGACATGCAGCTGCCGTATATCAGACCCCGGGTGCACTACCCATAGGCGGAGCCCAGCCAGTTGCAGCAGTTGTACCTGAGCCTAGACCAGCTGCGGTTGGCGAGCCGCAGAAGCTATTGGATAGATGGACCAGGCTTCACCCTCCTGTCTTCGGAGGTGAGCGACTTGAAGACCCCCAGGACTTTATTGATAGGTACAGGGACAGACTGCACATCATGAGTATAGTAGAGTCCCATGGGGAGGATTTCACTACTTTCTAGCTGGAGGGCAGGGTCCGTAGGTGGTGGCAATCCCATCTTCTTGACAGACCAGCAGGTTCTCCTCCCATGACTTATGATCAGTTTATACGCCTTTTCTTGGATAGGTATATTCCACCCTCCAGAGGGAAGAGTTGCGGTTTCAGTTTGAGCAACTTCAGCAGGGTCAGATGTCAGTGACCGATTATGAGGCGAGGTTTTCTGAGTTGTCTCACCATGAACTTATGATACTTCCTATTGACGCAGAGAGAGTGCAGAGGTTTGTTGCAGGGTCACACTCAGGTATTCAGGCCAATATGGCCCCGGAGTTTGAGATGGGGACTTCTTATCAGCTAGTAGTGGAGATAGCTCGGAGGATTGAGGGTTACCGTCAGAGAGGTAGGGAGCAGATGCAGCGGGACAAGCGGGCCCGTTATTTTGGAGAGTTTAGAGGTGCCCCGGCTGGGGACAGAGGTCAGTTCATGAGGGTTTAGCCTAGCAGGCCCACATATCCAGCATTGCCGCCTTCTCAGGGTGCTCCAGTGCGACCCAATTTTAGTGCCATATCAGAAAGTTCTTACCGGACATCAAATATTCAGGGTTCTTCCAATGGGTATTCAAGCCATCAGGGTCAGACTTCAGGTCATCAGCCCTTCGTACCGAGAGGTTGTTTCGAGTACGAGGATTTCAGCTAAGTGTAGAGGTTTTGCCCCATGCTTCGGGGCAAGGCAGTGCAGCAGGGTTCTCAGCCTATGATTACAGCACCAGCCGTCCGACCGCCTAGAGGCAGAGGGTAGGCCGGTAGGGGCCGTCCTAGAGGTGGAGGCCAGGCAGGGGGAGGTCAGCCAGCTACTATTTAGTCAGGCGGAGGCCAGCCAGTCAGCGCTCCAGCTAGATTTTATGCTTTCCCGGCCAGACCAGATGCAGTGGCCTCAGATGTCGTGATCACATGTACTATTTCTGTCTGCAGTAGGGATGCTTCAGTATTATTTTATCCAGGGTCTACCTATTTATATGTGTCATCTCTGTTTGCTCATTTCCTGGCTAATCCTCGTGAGTCTTTGGGCACTCCTGCTTATATGTCCACTCATGTGGGCGATTCTGTTATTGTGGATCAGATCTATCGGTCTTGTGTGGTCACATTCTGTGGTTATGAGACCAGAGTGGATCTCCTGTTGCTCGATATGACTGACTTCGAGGTTATCCTGGGCATGGACTGGTTATGCCCATATCACGCCATCCTTGATTGCCATGCCAAGACTGTTACCTTGGCGATGCTCGAGTTGCCTATATTGGAGTGGAAGGGTTCGTCTGTCAGCACACCTAGTCGGATCATATCTGTATGAAGGCTCGACACATGGTCGATAAGGGTTATTTGGCTTATTTAGCTTATGTTTAGGATACTACCGCAGAGTCTCTGATGATTGATTCAGTACCAGTAGTCTGGGAGTTCTCTGATGTGTTTCCTTCTGATCGTCTAGGCATGACGCTAGATCGTGATATCAATTTCTGCATTAATTTGGCACCAGGTACCCAGCCTATATCTATCCCACCGTACCATATGTCTCCGAAGGAGTTGAAGGGGCAACTTGAGGAGTTGCTAGCAAAGGGGTTTGTTAGGCCGAGTGTATCGCCTTGGGGTGCACCAGTGTTATTTGTGAAGAAGAAAGATGGGTCTTTGCAGATGTGCATTGATTACTGCCAGTTCAACACAGTTACCATTAAGAACAAGTACCCGTTACCGCGTATTAATGACATGTTTGACCAGTTGCAGGGTGCTAAGGTATTCTCTAAGATCGACTTGAGATCAGGGTACCATCAATTGAAGATTCGGGACTCGGATGTTCCGAAGATTGCTTTCCGTACTAGATATGGCCATTATGAGTTTCTAGTGATGTCCTTCGGTTTAACTAATGCCCCAGCAGTTTTTATGGATTTGATGAACATGGTGTTTTGGACATAGATTGATTCATTCGTCATTGTCTTTATTGATGAAATTTTGATCTACTCGCATAGCATGGAGGAGCACGAGCAACATTTGAGAGTGGTGCTTCAGACCTTGTGGGAACAGAAGCTATATGCTAAGTTTTCCAAGTGTGAGTTTTGGTTAGATTTTGTGGAATTCTTGGGGATTGTTGTATCAGGCGAGGGTATTAAGGTAGATCCCAAGAATATTGAGGCAGTTCAGAGTTGGCCTCGTCCTACTACGGCGACTGAGATCAGGAGCTTCTTGGGGTTAGCAGGTTATTATCGCCGGTTTGTAGAGGGCTTCTCATCCGTTGCAGCACCTTTGACTAGATTGACCTAGAAGGGTGCTCCGTTCCGTTGGTCCGATGATTGCGAGGCGAGCTTCCAGAATCTCAAGATAGTTTTGACCACAACACCAATTCTAGTGTTGCCTTCCAGTTTGGGGATGTATATTGTGTATTGCAATGCTTCACGCGTTAGTTTGGGTTGTGTATTGATGCAGGAGCCGGATGATAGAGAATGGTGATGTCATAATCCTTCATTAACTCAAGCAGAGAGTATGGGCATCTTGGCATTCATTTCAGCAGAGGAGCGCCCACTAGCTTCGGAAATTCAGTCTCTGGCTAAAGACTTGTGAGGTTTGATATTTTAGAGCCCAGCCAAGTTCTTGCATGCGTCAGTGCCTAGTATTCACTATTGGAGCAGATCAAGGCTCGACAGTTTAATGATCCGCACATGTTGGTCCTCAGAGAGACGGTACTACAGGGTGGTGCCAAGGAGGTTACTATCGGCGATGATGGTGTTCTGCGACTCCAGGGTCGTCTATGTATTCCTAATGTCGATGGTTTGAGGGAGATGATTCTAGAGGAGGCACAAAGTTCTTGGTATTCCATTCATCTAGGTGTTACAAAGATGTATCGCGACCTGAGGCAGGATTATTGGTGGCGACGGATGAAGAAAGACATATTTGAGTATGTAGCTAGATGTCTAAATTGCCAGCAGGTTAAGTATGAGAACCAGAGGCCAGGTGGCCTACTTCAGCAGATGACTATACCGGAGTGAAAATGGGAGCGCATTACTAAGGACTACGTAGTTGGGTTGCCGCAGACTTTGCGAAAGTTTGATGCAGTTTGGGTCATTGTCGATAGATTGACCAAGTCGGCATATTTCATCCCAGTTGTGACTACGTATACTTCAGAGAGGTTAGCCCAGATTTATATTCAGGAGATAGTTCGGTTGCATGGTGTGTCTGTTTCCATCATATCATACAGAGTCCCTCAGTTTACTTCGCATTCTGGAGAGCAGTACATAGTGAGTTGGGGACCCGTATAGAGCTCAGCACAACATTTCATCCACAGACCGACGGGCAGTCGGAGCGGACAGTTCAAATCTTGGAGGACATGCTCAGAGCATGTGTGATTGACTTTGGAGGGCAGTGGGATCGATTCTTTCCTTTGGCCAAGTTTGCTTACAACAATAGTCATCAGTCTAGCACCGAGATGGCTCCATTTGAAGCTTTATATGGTTGGCGATGTCGTTCTCCCATCGGGTGGTTTGAGCCCGACGAGGCTAGGTTATATGGTACTGATTTGGTGAAGGATGCCTTGGAAAAGGTAAGTTGATTCAGGAGTGACTTCGCACATCACAGTCTAGACAGAAGAGCTACGCAGATCAAAAGGCACGTGATGTATCATTTATGGTGGGTGAAAAGGTTCTCTTGAAAGTCTCGCCGATGAAGGGGATTATGAGGTTCGGGAAAAAGGGCAAGTTGAGCCCAAGATTTATAGGCCCATTTGAGGTGTTGAGACGAGTTGGAGAGGTTGCTTATAAGCTTGCTTTGCCTCCCAATCTATCAGGAGTTCATCCGGTTTTCTACGTATCTATGCTCCGGAGGTATCATGCCGACTTGTCACATGTGTTATACCTCAGCACAATTCAGTTAGATGAGAGACTGGGTTATGAGGAGCAGCCAGTTGCCATTGTTGATAGGCAGGTTCGCCAGTTGAGATCCAAGAGGATTTCCGCGGTAAAGGTTCAGTGGTGGGTCCAACCAGTTGAGGAGATGACTTGGGAGTCCGAGGAGGACATGCGGAGCAGATATCCACACTCATTCAGCACTCCAGGTATGATTCTAGACCCGTTCGAGTACGAATGTTTGTTTAAGAGGTGGAGAATGTAACGACCCGACCAGTTGTTTTGCTTTATAGAACCTTGTTCCCCTAAATAAGACTCCCCGTACGTGCTTTTACTTTTTTAGGACTTACGGGGATGGTTAGTTCGGGATTTACAAGGGTTCAGGTTGAAATCAGAACACTTGGCTCCTTAAGGTTGGCTAAAAAGGCTAAGTTTGACTTCGGTTAACGTTTTGAGTAGACGACCTCAGAATCGGGATTTGACGGTTCCAATAGGTTCATATGATGATTTCAGACTTGGACGTATGTTCTGATCGTGTTTTGGTTGACCCGGGAGCGTTTCGGCGCCTAATAGTGGAGTTGCTTTTTTGAAGGTTTTAAAGTTTTTAAAATTTTGTTTGGAGTAGGTTTTGGTGATATCGAGGTCCAAATGGGATTCTGAGATTGGGAATATTTTTGTATGGTGATTTAAGTCATGCACGCAAAATTTGGTGTCATTCCGAATAGTTTAAGTACGTTTCGACGCGTTGGGAGTAAATTGAAAACTTGAAGTTCATATTTTGATTTGATTTAGTTTTGGGGTGTGATTCTTGGTTTTGATGTTGTTTAGTGCGTTCCGAGGTTGCAAGTGAGTCCGTATTATGATTTCAAACTTGTGGGTATATTTGGACGGAGCCTTGGGGGCCCCGGATGCCATTCAGGCGATGCGCGAATTGAGTTTGATACTCAAGAGGGCTGCTGGTAGGGGTGTTCATAAAAATCCGAAAAACCGAACCAAACCGAAAACCGAACCAAACCAACCAAAAAATCTGATATTTTTAGGTTTGGTTTGGTTTTGGTTTTAATCAAAAAATAACCGAATCAAACCAACTATAAAAGTAGGTATTTAAATTTATTATTACATCTATATATATATATGTATATTTTTATATAAAGTTTCTAAAATTTTATGGTACATATTAGTCATTTGTATTTTCAGTCTAGTTCTTTGCTATTATAATAATCTAATTCTTTGTCTTCTAGTTTGATTGATAGTTTTCTTTTACTAAGTACAAAAATTTATTTTATGTTAAAAATAATTAATTTTTAATTGAGTACTTAAGTTATTCATTACTATTTGAGTTAATTATCATCAATATATTTTGGTAAATGATAAATTTCTCAAAGAACAATTGGTTTGATAGCGTTACGTTGAAAATGTAGTCGTTGGAATATGCGTTTGGTAGTGTATGTCTCATATTTAAGAAAAAACCGATAAATAACCAAAAGAAATAAAAAAACCGACAAAAATCGAATCATTAAAAACCTGACTTAATTGGTTTGGTTTGGTTCCAATATTTAAAAAACCGACTTACTTGGTTTGGTTTATTTTTAGAAAAAAACCGACCCAAACCGAACCATGAACACCCCTAGCTGCTGGTGCACCAGTTCTGGTGTGCCTGCACCTGCGAGCTTTGGGCCGTAGGTGCGAGGGTTTCACCGCAGAAGCGATTCTGGAGCGTTTGACCATGAATTACAGATGCGGATTTTCGTGCGCACCCACAAACGCGTAGGAGCGATGAGGAAGGGCGCAGAAACGTCACACTTATTGCAGAAGCGGGATCCCGTCCGCAGAAGCGGCTCTCGCTGGGCTTGAAGACCTCCGCATAATCAGACCATGCACCGCAGGTGCGGTACCGCAAATGCGGCCAAGGCACCGCGCGTGCGATAATCGCTGGAGGCAAACCCCAATTTAATGCGGGACTTAGACATTTTAAGCTCATTTATTTCATTGTTTGGGCGATTCTTGGAGCTCTTAGGGAGGGAATATCATCTAGCACTTTGAGATAAGTAATTTCCACACAATGTGAGTTAAATACATAGTTCATGGGTAGATTATAATATGTTAATTAGTGAAAATTATGGGTTTAGGTGAAAATCTAAGTTTTGATAAAAATGAGATTTAACCACGAAATGTGTTAAGGAATTTAGAAAAAATCATATATTTGAGTTCATGAGGTTATGGGTAATAACTTTCTTCGAAAACTTCGGAATCCGGGTACGTGGGCCTGGGGGTGAATTTTATGAATCTGGCATTTGGGGTTGGGTAATCACTTTAATACTTAGAATATGAACTTTTGAACATGCATCGATCATTTTATATAACATTTGACTAGTTTCGAGTCGTTTGGCACCGAATTGAGGGTTTGAGCACAATCTTGGACAAAAAAGTAGGCTTTGAGACGAGGTAAGCCTCTTTTCTAACCTTGTAAGAGGGAATTAATCCCATAGGTTAACTAATTAATATGTTCTTCTATTTGTGAAGGATACGTACGCACGGAGTAACGAGAGTCCATACGTAGCTACTAATTATGCTTATGTCCGGGTAATCTAGGACCCATACCATGCTATATTTGCGATGTTTGCACTTTACTTGTTAACTTAATTGCTTAAGTCATGTTGGAACTTGATAAAGGAATGGTAGAAGGTTAAATTTCATTTACATAAATTCCTCGACGGGCCACTTGACTGTTATCGATAATTGGTGTTTCTTAAAATAAATGCCTCCTAAATAAATCTTGAATTGGTTGTTATAAAGTATTATCTCTTTTGGTGGAGCGGGCTGAATGCCTCGTTAGCAGATAGATGCATCTATGGTTCGTGTCGTTCGATCCTTGGCGGTGCACAATTGAAATATTCTTATGTTGGATTGGGCCGTACGACCTCGGCATAAATTGCGTGTGATAAATCTTAGGACTATGTATAATTGATATTGCTTCATTGGCTTGAGATATACACTGTTAAATGATGAAAATAAATTCGGGACTTAAATTTGTGAAAGGATTGTTACTATTTCATGTTATTGAGTTTTCAGTATTATTCATGAAATCCATGCTTAATTATAATTTTGGCGCATTATTGTTAGTCATAGTAAGTGTCAAAGTCGACCCCTCATCACTACTTCTTAGAGGTTAGACTGGATACTTACTGGGTACATGATGTTTATGTACTCACACTACACTTCTACACTTGATGTGCAGGATCTGAGGCAGGTGCAACTGGATACCAGTCCGGCGCGTACACTTGATCCCTGTTACGAGACTACACAGTGAGCTGCCTTCCGAGCCGTTCTATAGCAGCCGGAGTCTTTCTTTTGTTATTGTTCTGTCTATTTCATTCCAGACAGTAGAGTAGAAATCTTTTGTATATTCTACTAGTAATACATACACTTGTGATATCAGGTCTTGGTAATTTATGCTAGTAAACACTTAATGGTTTTGGAGGTATTTTATTTATTTCTCTTAATTTCAAAAGTGTACTCTCTTATTTTGTTAAATTCTTATATCCGATTTATGTATAGACTAAAAACCAACTATTTCAATATCTTTTTAAAAAAAGATCACAGAGTTAGTTCATTATTGGCTTGCCTAGCGGTAACATTGGGTGCCATCACGACCTATAGTAGAAATTAGGTCGTGACTACATGGTATCAGAGCCCTAGGTTCACGTATGTCTCACAAGTTATGGGCAGGCCTAATAGAGTCTTGCGGATCGGTGCGGAGACGTTCTCACTTATCTTCGAGAGGATATAGGGTGTTAGGAAATTACTCTTTCTTCATCTCCTTTCGTGCAGTTGATGGAGTACTAAGTTTCTTTCTCTTATTTTCTCGCATATAGTGAGAACGCACAAGGGGGATGTTCCAGACCCGGGAGGAGCTGCTCCCCCTATTGCTAAAGGCCGAGGCAGAGGCCGGGTAAGGGCACCAACCTGAGGTAGGTTACGAGGATGCCCCAGAGATGCCCCAGCTATACCACCAGCGGATCCAGTAAAGGATCCCCCTATTGAGAAGCAGGGCGAGGTGCCTGCATTAGAGCCAGCCTCGGTAGATTTCATGTCAGCGTCAGGCTTTCAGGAGGTTATAGGCCGTATGCTGCGGTTCATGGATACTATAACCCAGGCTGGATTATTTCCAGCGAACCCAGCCATATCTAAGGTGGGAGGGGGAGCATAGACCCCTACTATTCAGGCTCCGGGACATGTAGTTATCGTATATCAGAACTTGAAGTTCATATTTTGATCCGATTTGATTTTGGGGTGTGATTCTTGGTTTTGATATTGTTTAGTGTGTTCTGAGGGTGCGAGCGAGTACGTTTTATGATTTCAAACTTATGGGTATGTTTGGACGGGGCCCCGGATGCCATTCGGACGATGCGCGAATTAAGTTTGAAACTCAAGAGGGCTGCTGGTGCACCAGTCCTGGTGTGCCCGCACCTACGAGCGTTGGGCCGTAGGTACGAGGGTTTCACCACAGAAGCGGTTCTAGAGCGTTTGGCCATGGACCGCAGATGCATATTTTCATGCGCTCCCGCGAACGCGCAGGTGCGATGAGGAAGGGCGTAGAAGCGGACCCAACCGCAGAAGCGACACGCTTGTCGCAGAAGCGGGATCCCGTCCGCAGAAGCGGCCCTTGCTGGGCTTGAAGACCTCCGCGGAATTAGACCACGCACTGCAGGTGCAGTACCGCAAATGCGGCCAAGGCACTGCATGTGCGATAATCTCTGGAGGCAGACCCCAATTTAATGCGAGACTTAGACATTTTTAGCTCATTTATTTCATTGTTTGGGCGATTCTTGGAGCTCTTAGAGAGGGGATTTCACCTAGCACCTTGAGATAAGTAATTTCCATATAATATGAGTTAAATACATAGTTCATGGATATATTATAACATGTAAATTAGTGAAAATCATGGGTTTAGGTGAAAACCTAGATTTTTTATAAAAATGAGATTTAACCACAAAATTTGTTATGAAATTTAGTAAAAATCATATATTTGAGTTCATGAGGTTATGGCTTTCTTCGAAAATTTTCGGAATCCAGGCACGTGGGCCCGGGGGTGAATTTTAGGAATCCTGCATCTGGGGTTGGGTAATCACTTTAATAGTTAGAATATAAAATTTTGAACATGCATTGATCATTTTATATAACATTTGACTAGTTTTGAGTCGTTTGGCACCGAATTGAGGGTTTGAGCACAATCTTGGACTGAAAAGTAGGCTTTAAAACGAGGTAAGTCTCTTTTCTAACCTTGTAAAAGGGAATTAACCCCATAGATGAACTAATTAATATGTGCTTCTATTTGTGGAGGCTATATATGCACGAAGTGACGAAAGTCCGTACGTAGCTACTAATTATGCTTATTCCCGGGTAGTCTAGGACCCATACCATGCTATATTTGCGATGTTTGCACTTTACTTGTTAACTTAATTACTTAAGTATTGTTGGAACTTGATAAAGGAATGGTAGAAGGTTTAATTTCATTTACTTAAATTCTTGGAAGGGCCACTTGACTGTTATTGATAATTGGTGTTTCTTAAATTAAATACCTCCTAAATAAATCTTGAATTGGCTGTTATAAAGTATTATCTCTTTTCGTGGAGCGGACCGAATGCCTCGGTAGCAGATAGATGTATCTATGGTTGGTGCCATTCGACCCTCGGCGTTGCACAGTTTAAATATTCTTATGTTGGATCGGGCCGTACGACCTCGGCATAAATTACGTGTGATAAATCTTTGGACCATTTATAATTGATATTGCTTCATTGGCTTGAGATATACACTGTTAAATGATGAAAATAAATTCGGGACTTAAAATTTGTGAAAGGATTGTTACTATTTCCTGTTATTGTGTTTTCAGTAATATTCATGAAATCCATGCCTAATTATAATCTTGGCACATTATTGTTAGCCATAGTAACTGTCAAAGTCGACTCCTCGTCACTACTTCTTCAAGGTTAGACTGGATACTTACTGGGTGTATGTTTTTTATGTACTCACGCTACACTTCTGCACTTGATGTGCAGGATCTGAGGCAGGTGCATCTGCATACCAGTCCAGCGCGCACACTTGGTCCTTGTTACGAGACTACATGGTGAGCTGTCTTCCGAGCCGTTCTGCAGTAGCCGAAGTCTTTCTTTTGTTATTGTTCCGTCTATTTAATTCCACACAGTATAGTAGAAATCTTTTGTATATTCTACTATTAGCCCATACATTTGTGACACCATGTCTTGGTGATTTATGCTTGTAGACACCTAATGGTTTTAGGGGTATTTATTTATTTCTCTTAATATCAAAAGTTTACTCTCTTATTTTGTTAAATTCTTATATCCGATTTATGTACAGAATAAAAACCAACTATTTCAATATCTTTAAAAGAAAAGATTGCAGAGTTAGTTCACTATTGGCTTGCCTAGCGGTAATGTTGGGCGCCATCACGACCTATAGGAGAAATTGGGTCGTGACAAAATCGTCACCCAAATTCCCAAATTTCACCCTCCAAATTTCTAGCCTCAAACTCCCAAATTCCACCTTAAATACATACAAACTAGGTGGAAAATCCAATAGGGAAACAAGATTATTGATTAAAAATAAACACAAGTGACTTATCTCCAGAAACTCATCGAAACTCCTCTCAAACATCGCCCAATCATGAGCTTGAAATGTTAAAAATAAAGAAAAATCGCGAACCCTTGAATTTAAGGTTCTATCCAGGGGTCTCGCACCTGCGCTCCACTTGACCGCATCTGTGGTCCTGCTTCTGTGGATTTTCCTTCGCATATGCGAACCTGGACCCCCAGCCCACCTCCACTTCTGCGGTCTCTCATGCGTAGATGCGTATCCGTACCTGCGCCTCCAGGCTTCCTCTCTCATACGCACACCTACGATGCCTCTCCGCATCTGTGACCTCACAGGTGCGGATAAATCCTTCGCACCTACAAAAATCCCTCAGCTCAAGCCAACCTAGCTTCTGCGCCACTCCAGCCGCACCTGCGGCCAACCCCTCGCAGGTGCAATCACACCAGAAAACTCCCAGATTTAGCAATGCACTAAGTCTCATTTTCGATCCGTTAACCATCCGAAATCAATCTGAGGCCCCCGTGACCTCAACCAAACATACCAACATGTCATAAAATACGATACAAACTTATTCGAGCAATCAAATCACCTCGAATAACATCAAATACACGAATCGCACCCCGATTCAAACCTATTGAAACTAAGGAAATTCTAACTTCTACAAACAACGCTGAAACCTACCAAATCACGTCCGATTAACCCCAAATTTTGCACACAAGTCACAAACGATCCCACGGACCTATTTCAACACCCGGAACTCCAATCCAAGATCGGTAACCATAAAGTCCACTATTGGTCAAACTTCTAAATTTTCAACTTCCGCCATTTCAATCCTAATTCCACTACGGACCTCCAAATCACAATCTGGATACGTTCCTAAGTCCAAAATCATCCAACGGGGCTAACAGAACCATCAAAACTCTATTCCGGAGCTATTTACAAATAAGTCAACATCCGATTAATATTTTTAACTTAAGCTTCCAACCTTGAGACTAAGTATCTCAATTCATTCCAAAACTTCTCCGGACCCGAACCAAATACCTTAGCAAGTCACATAACAATTGTAAAGCACAAACTGAGTAGTAAATAGGGGAACGAGGCTACAACTCTCAAAACGACCGGCCGTGTCGTTACATTTTTACCAAAAGTGCTTGAACATTATCAAGTATGACATAATAGACTTTACGCAGGACTTCTTCAACGGCACATGCATAACCAAATTCTAAACTTACATATGCTTGGTTATCATTCCCAAATTCGACTCCCCAACAAGCTTCTAGGAGTTCAGGCCCATTAGTTTGAGCAACTTCACTAGCAAAATTATTTCTAAGATTTTATCTAGAAGGCTGAATCCTATGCTAGAAAGACTAATCTCTGATAATCAGAGTGGTTTTGTCAAAGGCAGGATGATTACAGAAAATATGCAATTAGCACAAGTAATTATTCACAATATTAAGCAGAAAAACAATGGAGGTAATATGGTTATCAACCTGGATATGGCTAAAGCCTACGATAGAATGTCTTAGAATTTTTTAACGGTCGTCAAGAGGAAATTTGGCTTTTTGGAAGCATGGATTGATATCATCTGGAGATTGGTAAATGAAGTGTGTTATTCTATCATGATTAATGGTACTAGAAAAGCCTTCTTTACATCAACGCAAGGTCTCAGAAAAGGTGACCCCATATCTCATTCCTTATTAATCATTGGCGCTGAGGTACTCTCCAAATCCTTAAAAAAACTTTCCGAACATGACAACTTCATGCCATTCAGTATGGATCAAAGGGGACCTATAATTACGCACCTAGCTTATGCTGACGACATAATGATATTCAAAGGAGAAGATAATAAATCTATCATTCATTGGAGGAGACAATAAATCTATCAAACTCATTAGGAGTCAGATAAGAAGGTATGAAAAAATATCAGGTCAAAAAGTGAACAATGACAAGAGTTTCTTTGTTACTGCACCAAACACCTCTACTAGTAGAATTAACAGAATCAGAAGAGCTTCTAGATTCATGGACCAAGTTCTTTTCTTTCAATTATCTTGGATGTCCAATATATCATGGCAGAAAGAAAATTAGCCTATTTGATGGCATGTTAGCCAATATTATGAAAAGACTTAATGGTTGGCAGGGGAAGATGCTATCCTATGAGGGGAAGATGATCTAAATCAAAATATTTCTTCAGTCCCTCCCTACTCATATACTATCTGCAATGAATCCTCCTAAAGGCATCATCAAGCTAATGAAAAAATATTTTAATAATTTTTTCTAGGGATCCTCTGAAGGAAAGAACAATTATTTCTGGACTGTCTGGAATAGACTATGTCTACCTAAGGATAAGGGTGGAGTAGGGTGAGGAGAATGGAAGATATTAAAGAGACTCTCACACTGAAAAAATGGTGGAGATTCAGGATACAACCATATCTTTAGGCTACTTTCCTTAAAGCTAAATATTGCAAAAGAGTTCACTCGGTAACCAAAGTCCCTACTTCTTCTGATTCTCATACTTGGAAAAGTCTGATGAAATCAAAGATCAAAGCTGAGCCAAATATTATTTGAAAAATTCATGGAGGCAACTCTAGTTTTTGGTGGGATAACTGGACTGGCAAAGGTGCATTGGCCAAGGTAATTCAGGGACCTAGTAAATCTTCAAAGCTTCTCGTTAATAACTTTAATTAGTATGGAGCTTGGGACACCAACAAATTAGCAAACATAATTCCTACTCACCTTTTGAAAACTGTTACCAATGTTGATATCGGCAAGCAAAATCTCAACGACTTTCCAATTTGGAATATAGCCGAGGATGGCCATTTCAATAATAACTCAGCTTGGCATTTAGTGAGAATGAAAAAACAGAAAAATAATTTTATTAGTAAGGTTTGGCATAATTCTATACCTTTTAAAATCTCCTTTCTATCCTGGAGCTTAATTAAAAGGAGATTACCATTCGATGATATTATTAGAGAATTTGGCACTAATATTGTATCTAGATGTTCTTGTTCTACTTTGCCGCATGTTGAAACATTGGAGCATGTTTTCAATGGAAGCGATGCAGAAAAATTCACATGGAATGCAGTTGGAAATCCACTGGGGATAAAGTATCAAATGGAGCCTGTGTTGGGTACCTTCAAAAGGTGATGGGAAACAAGCTCCAAGAATAAGGTGCACAACTTGATCCTACAATTAGCTCCAATAATAATATGTTGGGAGGTTTGGAAGAAATGGATAACGTGAAAATATGGTAACCAGAAGAAGTTCCACCTCAACATAATGGTGCATCAAGTAATCTAGAATATCAAGGCTGCCATCTTGAAACGTATACAAAATTGGGACAACCAGTACCTTTGGCCAGCACTCTGTCAAAGAATTGAAAGACTAAAACCAATTCAAAGTTGGAAACAATTTCTATGGTCGACACCACATCATGGAAGCATCAAAGTTAATACCGACGACAACTACATCAGAGAAAGTAACAAAGCTGGAATAGGAGGTATCGTAAGAGATAGCCATGGTGATCTAATCATGGAATTCTTGATGACTGTACAATGTAACAATAATAATATAGCGAAAGCACATACTACAGAGTTTAGAGTAAAATGGTGCAAACTACAAAGATACACTAATTTTGTTCTAGAACACGACTCTATGGTGATTACAAACATGCTGATAAATAGGGACACCGACAATCTGAAAATAAAGCAAGTGATTGACAGAATGCTAACATCATACAACAAGCTAATGTGAGGGTGAATCATTGCTTTAGAGAAGACAATCAAGTTGCAGATTGTCTTTCAAAGTTGTCTTCTACCTCGGGCAACAATATGACTATCAACTCATATCAATAGCTCCCTAGAAGCGTTAAGGGCTACTTTCTTTTAGATAAGTGGAAAATGCCCAACATTAGAACCAAATATGACAAAACTTATCTCCTTCTGTTTTTGGGTGATGGAATCACTAAGTTGTATTTTCTGAGGTAAAGTCTAGCCCCCCTCATTGGACTTTTTTGTGAATACAACTCTACCCAGCATTACAACCGGGTAACTTAAAAAATAAAAAAAAAAGGGTATTGAAATCATAAAACAGACTCGCTCGTGCCCTCGGAATGTACTAAACAATATCAAAACCAAGAATCATACCCCATAACCAAATCAAATCAAAATATGACCTTCAAGTTTTCAATTTACTCCCAACGCACCGAAACGTACTTAAACTACTTGGAATGACACCAAATTTTGGGTGCGTGTCTTAAATCACCATACGGAACTATTCTCGATCTCGAAATCCCATTTGGACCTCGATATAATCAAAACCTACTCCAAATAAAATTTAAAGAACTTTAAAACCTTCAAAGAACCAACTTTCACTATTAGGCGCTGAAACGCTCCCGGTTCATTCAAAACTCGATCCGAACATACGCCCAAGTCTGAAATCATCATCGAACCTTTTGGAACCGTCAAATTTCGATTCTGAGGTCGTCTACTTAAAACGTTGACCGAAGTCAAACTTAGTCTTTCTAGCCAACCTTAAGGAACCAAGTGTTCCAATTTAAACCCGAACCCTTCCAAATCCCGAACTAACCATCCCCACAAGTCCTAAAACAGTAAAAACACGTACGAGGAGTCTTATTTAGGGGAACAGGGGTTTAGAAAGTAAAACGACTGGTCGGGTCGTTACAGATTTGGTGTCGGAATTTGGTAAATTTGGTATGGTTTGACTCATGGTTGAATCGGCTTTTAAGTTTTTTGACTTTTATCGGATTTCGAGACGTGGGACCGGGGGCTGACTTTTGAGTCGACTTTTGACTTTTTATTAATAACTTAGTATTTTCTTATGGAATTGATTCCTTTAGCCCGTGTTAATTGTATCGAACTGTTTGTGACTAGATTCAAGGCATTTGGGGGTCGATTCGCGAGGCAAGGGAGTGTTGGAGTAGAGATTTGCACGGTTTGAGGTAAGTAACACTTCTAAGCTTGGTTTGGAGGGTGTGAAACCTTGAATTTCATATTAGGTGATTGGTGTTGAGGTGACGCATGTGCTAACTGATGGGCATGTTGGTGTGTACAGTAAGAATTATGACTTGGTCAATTCCATAGAACTGAATAGTTGTTAAATCTTGTTGTTACCCATATTTTCACCATGTGCTAGATCTATTGAGCTGTCAGTCAAGTTAGAAATTCTGCTTAGGCCATATGATGGTACTATTAGGACCCACAATGGTCGTTCTTTGTTGTAGAACTAATTGCTTAATCTGTCAATTTGTACTTAGTCAAAATTATAACTTATATATTATGTCTCAGTCTCTGTTATCTTTACATGTTATATCATATCATCATTGTGGGTTGATTATCATGATTCTGGTAAGTCCGAGAGACTGGAGAGGTTATTAACAGAGTGGGGCTGAGGGCCTATTATGAGTGATATTTATGGGATCAGGTCGATGCAGCAACAGGCTTTATTGATTGATGTCAGGATTTGGCTTATTATAACGCTTGGGCTGGATCGGCCACTCCGGAGTCTGCATACCCACAATGTGCACAATGCTAATAGTCATGACATTTGGGCTGGATCTGCCCTGTTTACTTGCATTTGGGCTGGATCTTCCCTGTTTACTTGTATTTGGGATGGATCTGCCCTATTTTATTTGCATGTGGGCTGGATCTGCCCTATTATATGTTAAGTTTTGTTGTAAAATCTGAAAGAATGTCTAAGTTCTTGTTGAAAGCATGTCTAAATTTCTTGTACCTTAACTTGTAGAATATAAATATCTAAGATATAATTGTAATATTTTCTGTAACTTTCCGTACTGTTAAATGTTAAAAGTGGACCGTAAAAATTGAACTTGTCACCACTTTCAGTCAAAAGGTTAGATTTGTTACTTATTGAGTTGGTTGTACTCACGCTACACCCTGCACCTCGTGTGAAGATCCAGATGCTTCCTGTTTCAGCGGTTGTTGATTTGAAGAGGCCAAACCTTCAGAGATCATCGAGGTAGCTACTTGGCGTTCGCAGATCTTGACTCTCCCCCGCCCCCCCCAATCTTTCGGTTTATTTATTATGTAGACCTTGTTAAATTCGTAGATGCTCATGTACTGAGTGACACCCCGATTTTGGGAAGAATTATGTATTAAATTGTGATTTCCTATCATGTTTTAAGAGATTTTCCTTTATTTAAACTTTTTTAGTATCTTTCAAAGAATTAAAGTGTTGGAAATATCTGAATAGTCTACTTTTCTTGTACCATGATAGGCGCCATCGCGACGGGTTAGTTTAGGGTCGTGACAAAAAAGTACCGTTAAATCCATCCAGACCAGCTGCACTTGAAGCATTCATACTAAAGACATCATTTCTAATTTCTTCATCATCTAGAATAGCATTGAGAAGATCATTATCTTCCTCGGTGATACAACTTGGGATACAGTTAAAAATATATTGATCCCTGAATTGATGTTGGAGATTAAAAAGGTGCTGGAAGTGATTAACAACCACCTTAGTAATTTTATCATCCCCCTAGACCCATGTGCCTCTGTGATCCTTGATTCTGTGAAGTCGAAGTCTGCTTCTTCTATTTCTATTAAGCTATGGAAGTATTTGGTATTGAACCCTCCCCCCTCCCCCCGTGTCATCTGTCTTAGAAGAGCATCTTGCATACCCAACCACTTGATATATTCAGCCTACCCTTATTGAGCTCTTATCTAGATTAATCAGTGTTATTAAGAGTGTCTAGCTCTTCTAGATTTAGCATTTTATCTTCCCAGATGTTGACTTGATCAAAAATATTTCCAACAACTTCTTTCGACCATTGAGTGAGCTCCTTACCAAAGAGCTTTAATTTCTGTTGTAGCCTCCACATAGAGTTTCCAGGAATGTGTGTGCCCCAAACCTCTTCCATCAGTTTCATGAATGATGGTTGTTATGCCCAGAATTCAAGAAATTTAAAGTATTTGATACCAGCTTGAAGGTCTTTCTGACACTTAATGAGAAGTGGCATGTGGTTTGAGCTAGTCTTAGGTAGGTGCTGACCATGTTACTCTGGAATAGCTGAGAGACCATAGATCATTAACAGAAACTATGTCGAGTCTCTTCCAAATCTTTTTCCTAGCTTTCCAGTTGTTATACCGGGTGAATTTAGGGCCAACAAACCCCAATTCTGCAACCTCACAATTATCTATACAACTACTAAACTCAAAACTTCTGAGCATTCTACGAGGATTGCCCCCTTTATTCTCATCTGGGTCTAATATGACATTAAAGGCACCCCCAATGCACCAAGTACCCTTGATTTGCATGTGAATATTTTTCAAACTGCTCGAAATATCTCTCCTTTCAGTAGCAGTGCATTTAGCATATACTTCTATGAGGTATATATCATAATTTGCAGGGTTGTAATACATCTTGACAGGGTTGCAATGCATCTTGATGGTAAGTTGTTGGTCATTATTGTCAATCACTCTGGTTTGGTAGTTGCCAGAACAAAGAAACCAAATTTGACCATTTGTGTTGGGCACATAATGTTCGAAATCCTAAGAATCTCATATACTTGTCAATCTTGTTCATGCTAACAAAAGGTTCAAAAATAGCAACAAGTTCCGCCTTATAGATGATGATGAGTGTTTTTAGCCTGGGAATGACTTTTTTTGATTTCACACCTCTAATATTCCAAAAAAATAGAATTAATTATGGAAACACGAAATATTAGTTTGTACTCCCTTCCATATTGGAAGAGTTCAGTTTGTCTTTTATACTTATACTAGTAAACTTACTCGCGCTTCGCGTGGTAATAACATTCACTACTAATCCACTACTTTATTCTAAATGGATTGTCTTACATCATCTTATTACATCCCTATAAAACGAAAGCATATCTAAAATTGAAATTTTGGTTTAGTAGCGTTTATATTTTAGAGGTAAGTTAGTAGCTTGTATATTTTTATAGGTATTTGTGTCTGATACATGCCAGACACAATACCTTAAGAATCATATGATATATACACCTATAAGTAATTAATATATATACATATAAGTTAATAAAATATTAGTAGCATTTACAGTTTCATTCGCAAAAGTAAACCATAGTACTAATTGTCAAAAATATAACCGAAGTTTTTTAGACTTAAATCGAATACTAAAGTCTTTCTAGCTTGATCTATAGAGATAATAAGGTGATCATCTAAAAAAGACAATGATGTTATATGGTGTTTTCACTCGATCCCTCTTCGCTCTGCACTTTGTATTCAATGTTCATCTATTTCTCGGCCCCCTCTTCTATTTCCTTCATTTTCTTATCCTCTTCACCAAATGCAACTATTTATAATCATTAGATAATACTAACATTGCTCCTCGTGCAGAAAATTAGTAAAAGGAAAAATAATACTCCCTCTGTTTCAATTTATGTGAACCCATTTGACTGGGCACAGAGTTTAAAAAAAGAGAGAAGACTTTTGAACTTGTGGTGTAAAATGAGGCACATATATTTTGTGTGGTATAAATCATTGCATAAAGGTAAATTATTTCCAAATAAGGAAAGTGGTCATTCTTTTTGGCACGGACCAAAAAGGAAATAGGTTCACATAAATTGAAACGGAGGGATTAACTATTTGTAGTCATTAGACAACACATAAATATTGTTTATTTATTACACAAAAAAAGAGAGAAAAATAACAATAGTTTAAACTCTTATTCTTGCAATAGGATTAAATAAAAAATTAAAGAGAAACGTTAAAAAATGAGGAAAATGATAAAATAAAAATATATCATGTTGAGTAATAGTATCCTCTTGAGTACACAGTAATAGTAGTGCTAGTGCTGCAAGAGAAAATATGAACAAAAGGAGAGCTAAGCGATTAGTTCCATTGAAAATAGAGGTAACCAGTAATAGTAGTGCTAGTGCTGCAAGAGAAAATATGATCAAAAGGAGAGCTAAGCGATTAGTTCCATTGAAAATAGAGGTAACCTGAATACAGGAAAATATTTATCAACGAATGAAGACTGGACTTGGACTGTAACGCTAGAACGGGTGAAACTTTAGAGTGTCTCATTGAGAAAAATAATGCATATCTTTATTTATTTTTTAGATGAAGGAAAAATACTAATACATACTTTAAGCATAATTAAATATCGCTTTACGGATTATAGCGATGGCAAGATTACCATTGAGAGACCACATGATGCAAACAATCTCTCTAATTATGTGTAATGGATAAAAATAGGTAAAATCAAACCGAATCAATCTGATCAATACCGCACCGATGATTTTGTCACTAAATATGGATATTAAAACAAAGGAAAATGAAGGAAGAATTTGAGTACATGTGAGAACCTTTAAGAAAAAATAAAAAGAAGAACAGAGCAAAACAAATTACGAAAAGCAAAATATGCTAGGTTAGAAATAAAAGTAAGGAACAAATATGAACAAAAGAAAAACAAAAACAAAGAGAAAACGAAGGAAAGACAGCTTACATGATTTGGTTTTTGTTCTTTGTAAGCTTAAAGAATTTGGTTACGTGTGGGTAATATAAAGGAAAGCTAGAGTGATTCTTTAATGAGAATTAAGAGGTACTATCAACCTCTTCATATTTTACCATTTCAAAAGGTACATTATTGATTGAAATAAAGATTTTTGAAGAGAAAATTAAAGAGAAGCTGAATCTTCTTCTCTGTTGATTAATACTGATATTTAAAGTAAATTGCTGCCTTTATTGCTATATAGCTTTTCGTTGCTATGACCATAATTAATAGAGGAAAGAGACAATAATTAGCTATTAAGATATCTAATAAAGAAACGGTTATACGTAGTCTTATAGAGATTATTGGGCTGCTAAAAATAAGATAAATGCAAAAATGAGAGGAAAAACTCAAAAAAAAGGAAAAAAAAGATAAGTGAGTTTGTTTGCCAAAGAGGGTGTCACCTCATACTTCTATTTACCACAAATATATATATATATATATATATATATATATATATATATATATTGTGATGCACTTGCAGTGTTCAATGTATAAGCACCAATTTCCCATTGATTTTCTCTTTATTGCGTACTCTCTGAAACTAACATAAGTACTTTCTTTGCTGGATAACCTCCATCTTCTTAAGCTTCTTAGGTGGATTGGCACCACAAGAGGTACTATATTTCCTAACCATTTAGTACTCCTCTTATTTCGACTGTTGATGGAGTTTTTGGAGTGGCTGATGATGAAGGATGCTACGGCAAGAAAGACAACAGTGAGTATAACTACTCTTTTTACCAAACATACTTACAAACAAAAAGAGAAAAAATTAAGAAAGAAGACTGGTTATAACTATTCGTATTACCAGTCTATCTACCTTTTGCTTCTCTGCTTCTTTCCATCCTTCTTTCAATTTTTAAGAAATCAAACAGCAAACTGATTGAGAAAATATAACTTTACATAAAATTATGCCTCTCTGCTTCTTTCCATCCTTCTTTCAATTTTTAAGAAATCAAACAGCAAACTGATTGAGAAAATATAACTTTACATAAAATTATTGCATGTCATTTATATTTATTCACTACACGAGGGAAGAGAAACTACCACGACTTATAGAAGCTTATTCCGAGATGCTTCACTTACTGCATCCTCAACTCCATTGGGCAAAGCTCTAGCATCACTCTTACACCTACAATAAAAATCTTAGCTTCAATACAAGTTAGGTGAAAGATATCAATATTTTAGATGAATCAAAATCAGACTTATAAATGCATATAAAGAACAGATAGAGAAAAATGTGAAGAGGAAGATAACAGAGGAAAGGGAGAATGTGACATTATAATGAAGCTTTTTCCTGGAAAAGGATAATTAATTTTGAATGTCTCTTTTGGTCTTTTTAGCAAAACGCAGTCTTTAAAATATTTTCTTTACACTTATTTCCCTCACCTGAACGGTACCAAGGCTCTTGAATTTCAATACCAGAAACACACTTTGATTCCATAGAGAAACAGAACATATCGCTGCTGCACGTGAAAGAGAAAAGCAAGTTAGGTAAGAGCGTTGGCAGGATTTAAGGGCTATGCTGCCTCCTTTAGGTATGCTTTACTTCTTATTCATACATCTAAAATATTTTTAGAAAATCTAATCTGCTTGGAATAGATCTTTTCTGCAGGAAGCGAGAATCAGACAGTAAAATCACACATCATACAGTATGTAATGTAACAATAGTAAAGGATGACATCAACTAGAAATACCCAACAACATTTGATAGTGAACATTAATTCTATATTAGAATATCCCTTGAGAAATACAGCAATGCATGCCCTGCAAAAGGTTTGAAAGTGCCGCAGTAGAAAAGGCTTCTTCATCGTTTACCTTTCTATCTTGTTACTCTCTTCAGATGTTTCCAAAGTCAACAAAAATATATGAAAGGAAAAAACATTGATCACAAATAGGGGTGTTCATAAAAACCCGAAAAATCGAACCAAACCGAAAATCGAACCAAACCGACCAAAAAACCCGATATTTTTAGGTTTAGTTTGGTTTTGGTTTTAAATTTTAAAAACCGATCAAATTTGGTTTGGTTTTGATTTTAATCAAAAAATAATCGAAAAAAACCGAACCAAACCGACTATAAAAGTAGCTATTTAAATTTATTAAACACCTATATATATGTATATTTTTACATAAAGTTTCTAAAATTTTATGATACATATTAGTCATTTGTATTTTTAGTCTAGTTCTTTGATATTATAATAATTTAATTATTTGCCTTCTAGTTTGATTGGTAGTTTTCTTTTGCTAAATACAAGAATTTATTTAATATTAAAAATAATCAATTTTTAATTGAGTACTTAAATTATTCATCACTATTTGAGTCAATTATCATCAATATATCTTGGTAAATGATAGATTTCTCAAAGACCAATTTGTTTGATAGTGTTACGTTGAAAATATAGTTACCGGAATATGCATTTGGTAGTGTATGTCTCATATTTAAGAAAAAACCGATAAATAACCGGAAAAATCGAAAAATCGACAAAAATTGAATCGATAAAAAACCAACTTAATTGGTTTGGTTTCGTTCCAATATTTGGAAAACCGACTTAACCGACCCAAACCGATCCATGAACATCCCTAATCACAAACAACAAAAGGTGCTAACAAAATCTGAATTTCATATATAAATTAATATCATACAGTACCTCTTTTAGCATGTTATTGCTCAAGCATTTAACAACAATTTTAAGTTTTTCATCAGGTATATGAGCTTCTTGCTCAAATGGATATTATTAGAAGAACCACCACATTCTTGATTACACATAAATGAAATTATTCTATATGTCAATCACGTGTCGTAAAAGATATGAATTGATTCACGCCCTGAGCTCTCGAAGAAACAGAAACTTCACAAGAATGGCCATCAGATGAATCATGAATGTTAAAAAGAAAAGTAATACCAAATCATTATACGTCTTCTAATTTGCCAAATTATCATGATTTGACCAAAAGAATTTCAGAGCAATAGAATGGCAGACATGTGACACAAAAGGAATCCCTTTTTGATATCCTATCAAAGTAAAAATGAAGGATAAAATTAACAAAATACACAGAAGCCACAACAAAATTTACATAATCACAGGCAAGGTATGTTACTTATAGTTCCGGATGAGAGTAGTACGTTGGTAACAGAGTTGTAGGATTGATAAAGTGGAAATAATATATGTTAATTGCCTCAGAAGCTTAGCATTTGTTTGCAGATTGTGAATGGTCTGGGAAACTACGATGTGCATTAGGAGACTGGTTGGGCATCCAGCTCCAAGCTGGAGAGGTGAAATTGGTGATGGAAATAATCAGGGAGAAGAATTGGCATAAGGTCACAAAAGAGTTATTAGCAGCAGACTGGGGAGCAATAATTTACCATACATGGAGGGCGAGGATGTTACGATCCAAAATCCATTAAAGATCGTATTGGCGCCGGACACCGCGGTCAGGCAAGCCGAAAATAAATACTTAATTTGGTTCTCATTTTTAATATTTCTGAAATCATATTTCCTTCAATTAAATAGTAAAAGATGGAGTTTACAAAATAAATAATAATATCTTTAAAAATTCCAATACAGTGCAACCCATAATCGACCAAAACTCGGTGTCACAAGTGCATGAGCATCAACTAGGAATATAAAATAAAATACAACATCTGTCCGGAATAAAAATTGGACAGGAAAATATAAATACTCGGAAGGATACTCTACTGGCTGCGGACTCGTAACGTGAAATGCAACTCACCTAAGTCCCCTCAATAATCGCGCCTCTGCGCCCACGAGGCCACTAGACATATATGCACCTACACAAAAACGTATAGCAACTGTAGCATGAGTACGTAAATCAACGCGTACCCAGTAAGTATCCCGCCTAACCCCAAAAAAGTAGTGATGAGGGGTCGACTTCGACACTTACTAAGGGCCAACAATATGATAATATGAAATTCTAATTAAGCATGACATATAATAATAAAACTCAGAACAAAAAATAACTGAACAATTCATCACACTATTTAAGGACCCAAATCACTTCCTTCATTTAAAACAAATAATCTTTCAAATAATGAATTTATACCAATTATAAAAGAAACTTCCAGTTCTATTATCACACACGAATACCACCGAGGACGTTCGGCCCGATCCAACATAAATGAAAATTGTGCACTGCCGAGGGTTGAACGACGTGAACCATAGATGCATCTATTACCCCGCTCGCGAATCATACATGCGATGCGGTCAAATATAAATTATCAATAAATCATAACCCTTTCTTGATTCTTTTCAAAATAAAGACAATTCGACTCGAAGCTTTTAAATCCTTAAAAATCCTCAACTCAGTTCCATTTGATACAGTTAACAAATATAATTAAATAACGGTGTCCACAAGCATGGTGTAAACCTAAAACTACCCGAACACAAACAGGAATAGTAGGTACGTACGGACTCTCGTCACTTCGTGCGTACGTAACCCCCACAAATAACAACACATATTAATTAAGTTCTTATGGGGTAGATTCCCTCTTACCAGGTTAGAAAAGAGACTTACCTTGCTCCGAAATTTCATAACCGGCCCCTAAACCCTTCCAACAACTCAAACCGATGCCCAACGCTCCAAAACTAGTCAATAAATGTGTAAACCCATAAATATATACTCTAATACTCATTATAATTCAATTTACAACAATTTCTAACTCCGCTTGAAAAGTCGATAAAAATCACCCACGGGGCCACGTGCCCGGATTCTGAAAAGATTCGAAGATAAACTTTACCCATGACACCACGAACTCAAATATATAATTTATTTCAAATTCCATGTCCAATTTCGTGGTCAAAACCAAAAAATATCCATTTCTAGGTTTTCTACCAAAAATCCTAAATTTCTACAAATTTTCAAGTTTAAATCCTTATATAAACCATGTATTTAACTCACAATATGTGGGAATCACTTACCTTGACATAGATGACCAAAAAGCCCCCTTCCAAGAGCTCCAAAAATCGCCCATCCAAAAGAAAAATGGAGGAAAATGGCCAAATTTTGTCTTAAAATGACATTGCCCAGCCCGACTTCTCGCTTTTGCGGTCCAACAGCCGCCTCTGCGGCTCCGCACCTGCGAAAATTCCATCGAAGGTGCGGTTCAAGATCGGCCCAACAGCCCCCGCATCTGCGCCCCTTACGCGCTTCTGCGACTCCACATGCGCTGGTGCGGTCCCGCTTCTGTGGAACTCGACCGTATATGTGGTCCCAGCTTACCTCAGCCAGAACCGCTTCTGCGACCCTCTTGGCCACTTCTGCGGCTCCGCACCTGCGGCCAAAACCTTGAACGTGCAGTTACACCAGAAGACAGATGCTTCAGTTTTCCTTCCAAGTCCAAACTCGATCCGTTAACCATCCGGAATCCACCCGAGGTCCTCGGGACCTCAACCAAACATACCAACACGTCCCAAAATACATTACGAACTTAGTCGAGGCCTCAAACCACGCCAAACAACATCGAAACTATGAATCACCCTCCAATCCAAACTTAATAAACTTTGAAATTCCAAACTTTTCTAATCGATGCCGAAACCTATCAAATCACGTCCGATTAACCTCAAATTTTGCACACAAGTCATAATTGACATTACGGACCTACTCTAAATTTCAAAATCGGAATCCGACCCCGATATCAAAAATTCCACTTCTGGTCAAACTTCTCAAAAACCTTCAAATTTCTAACTTTCGCCAAATTACCCTACAATGACCTACGGACCTCCGAATCCACTTTCGGACGCACTCCTAATAACAGAATCGCCATACTGAGCTATTCCCAGTCTCGGGATCCCAAACGGACATCGATAACATTGAAATGCACTTCAACCCAAATTTATGAAATTCTTCCAAAATGCCAACTTCCACAATAGGCACCGAAATGCACCCGGGTCATCCAAAACCCTATCCGGACATACGCCCAAGTCCAAAATCGGCATACAAACCTGTTGGAACCTTCAAATCCGGATTCTGAGGTCGCTTACTCAAAATCCAACTTTATTCTTCCAAGTTAAAGCTTCCGAAATGAGAATTTTCTTTCCAAATCGTCTCTGAACTTCCGAAATTCAATTCCGACCACGCGTACAAGTCAAAATACCTAAAGTGAAACTACTCAAGGTCTCAAACCGCTGAATGATGCGCTGGAGCTCAAAACGACCGGTCGGGTCGTTACATTCTCTCCCACTTAAACATACGTTCGTCCGCAAACGAGCTAAGAACTGCTCTGGAGTTATCTGAAATCACTGTTTAACACCTCGTGCACCTACACGTGCTACCACAACCCAGCTGAGCACATTAGCTCGAGCCAATCTGAAGATCTTTCTTTTTATTTTGTCAAGTAAGTCTTAGAGCCAAATTCCAACATCTGAAATCCTCTATCAGGTATGTTTCCAACATACGAACACTGTATCGATCACTACATGATTCACCAATATATGATTGCATACCTTTACTGAATTCATACCACGCACTGTGCAACTCACATGACCATAATAACATCCTCTGACAATAATAGTCGAAATCCCACGAATCTGATGCTTACAACACACCTCATGACACATATAAGTCTTGTTCCAATTCTTGAAATGCCACGACAGAGAAGATGTGTAGAACTCATAGCCACCTGACGAATTACAATTTATGGATTCTCTCCTCCCGAAAAGAACCATTACCTCATTCTGGACTGAATAAAAATATTTATTCTTTAATATGACTCATATAAATCTGATCGCACTGATCCCGGGTCCAATAATCTCGTCTCACTCAGTACAAGCTACTCAATCAATAAGCCACCTCAGACACTGCCAAAATCTCATATGATGCCACAATGTGCTAACAAACTACAAACTCGAATGTGATACATAAGGAAAAACGAACTCTGGAAAGAACTACTCAACCCACGTAACTAATTAAACAACCGAAAGGATATTATGAACCTTCCTGAGGAAATGAGAAGAAAAACATGCAATAATAGATATGGGAAACTGTACTCAATAACATACTATTACGGCGTGCAACCTGATCCATACATGATACCCATGGCGGCGTGCCACCCGATCCAAACAACATATCCGCGGCGGCGTGCCACCCGATCCACACATAATAATCTAAGAAAAACATACCTCGAGCCGTAACGCTCATACTTACGAAATGCCCGAATATCAACCATAAGCATGCCAAGTGCATAATACAGATCCTGGGGAGACCGTTAGCGTCATAAGCTACAAAACTCAAGCACGACTAAGGTGCGATAAATGACCTGCATCTCGAGAGCCATCCTACTCATATAACACCACAACTATACGGGATCTCAATACGAGTGCGAATAATCAAACCGCCTCATAACCTACATGGCAGAATAGGGACTACACGGAAAGGTCGATAACAGAAATAACATCCAAGGCCCGAAGACCCCTCCGAAAACAGCGTTATGCTAAAATGAACACATCCGGACTGATACAGAGCCCACATTCACATTTAGATCCATCCACAGACCTCAAGTCGATTCTAATCATACCGCACTGGGCTAATAACCTTTCAAGGATCCACAATAACCCCTGACACACAAGAACAGCCGTCAGATCCAGAACACACTTCCACAGTCCACAACCAAACGAACCGAGCCCCCTTCAGGCATAAATTTTCACATTAGCGATAGTACCAAAAATCTCCATACTTGGTTTTAAATCCTTAATCAATCAAGTGACCCCATGCCACACTTATACAATCTTCTGTTGGATATACTCCTACGACCCTCCGCACAAGGTAACAAGTTTGCACATCCATACCACCGGTTACACTAATGTCGTAAAGCAAACCAAGAAGCTGCAAATAAGTACACAAAGCCCCTTACACAGGACACCGATCTCAGGTGACGCTAAAGGCAGTACCAGCTCACTCTAAACATCTGAATTCTTCCCTGCTCATCCGAGCTAGTTACATTCTTGTCGACATCAACTGCAACCTTGATCCTCAACTTCCAATTCCCATGCCGCTCACTGCACCTAACATACTAATACGCAAGAGTACCAGAATTTCATCATAACTCCCGAACCACCAATAGGGTACACACTTCATCATATAAAAACTTCTCACTTAACTCATTTCAGGAGAACCATTGCCCCACATGACTGAATTCCCATAACCGCAGAAAATACAAATCTCGAGCGGTGGTTTAAACCACCACTATTCTTCCGGGCTCCATCTACACATAATAGGCCATAATACTCGCATGCCTCCAAATAAGATAAATTACGGCGGCCGTCAAACCTCGTACGTACCGCCACAAATCATAGGTATACTTAACACGCTGAAGGAACTGATCGTTGACATCATCATGCCAATTCAACCATTGTTAACCGAATCCGACTTCTTCTAATTTACTCTGGATCTTCCTTAGAAATATCAACAGCTACTTTATCAACATAACAAACTCAATACGCACTTATCCTGAGTGACCCCATTTCACGAGATCACATTGTCTCCAAAACCCACGAACCATCTCATGCCCTCCTTGTGCGCATATTCACGTCTTCAACTGGTACACCCATTCTGAAAGTCCCTCTATGAATCCGAAGTTATTTTCTCCCATTCCTCCAATGCCACAAGGCAAACCGAAGATAACGTAGAACACTCCAAGCCATTTTTCATAATCCGTTGCAAAAGCTCAATACTTAACCATACTACTGGCTCGAAATCCTTAGGCACCGTACTTTGAACCCACTAAAACCATTGTTGAGAGTCATCCACTATGACTTGTTCCCAATTATGATCAAACTCCAAGGCTCTGCTATCATATGAACACCCTCTCAAAGAAGCACCCGTCTGAATCACTTTCCTTGTAAATCATATCTACGTAAAGCATAAACTCCGAGTCTTCTCAAAGCCTGAACATGAATCGATAAGACCAATTAGAGCACACATTCCTCAAATCCTTGGCTCAAATCGCCACTGATATCCTCTTTCTTTAGTCGTAATAACCCACTAACATGCCACTAACCAGAAATCTCACAAGCAGATAACCATGCAATCCAATCATAGATGGTGGGGCTCTCCTACTTAGCCTGAAGCTACCATTGCATAACTCTGGAACCTACCAAGATTCCTTCTTCATTACTGACATGACCTTGTGCAATCGGCCCACCAAATTCCTCGAAATTTTCCTATTAACCATTTCATGAACGCCTTGAATCACTAGCCACATTTACATATTTGACCTCTTACCGGATAGCCAGTAAAATTCTTCATAGAAGTTTCATCAACAACACACAACAGTTAATCTGCCCACCAGAAATAACCCACATGTGGAAATTCCATGCCGACATCTTCTAACAATGCTGCACCGAGTACAATCACTATGAAATCCTTAAACCATCCCGAGCCCGTGCTCATTCGCCAGCCATACAAGCCCGTTCACTCCCTATTGACATCAACTAAATGTGCGACGATACATCCCAATTCAAAGTCATGTTATATACTTTTTCATGCCATGTAACTCTTTTTCGTCGTATCCAACCCTTCTCCGTATAGAAGCCAATATTCCAAATTAAGTTCGTAGACTTAGTCACTGTCCACCATGAGTTCCAAATCACTCTAAACTTTTCCCAAGGTATTTAGTCATCCTACCACAAAACCCATTTGCTACTCTGCCACTCTCCCACTTTGGTCAAACCATCTCCTTTAAGCAACTACTCGACTCTGTTTCTCACACTTGGCCTTCTAGAAATTTAACCACCGCAAGGCACCTCCCACATGTTCTTCCTCATCCTTCACTGCCCAGTTATTACCTTAATTCAAAATCTACCTCTGTAGCACTTGAACCAATCGATCGCTACCAACTTTAAACATTTTCGAAGATCATCTTCCTTGAGCCCTCAACACCCGGACCACCGATTAAATCCTGAACCACCGCACACTGTGATCTCTGATAGCCGCTTCCCCGGCACTGTTTCACACCACCCTGCCCGAAGGCAAAATTGATGAAGACCATAACATTGGCGAACTTAACACATTCAATCCAGGGCAACGATACCACATCACAGATGAAAATTCCACCATGCTCGAAATACCAAGTCTCGTTACTCCGTCAACCCAAACTTAAACATTCATAGTCCGATAGCCTTTCATTCGTCGGAAATAAAATACTGGATATCTGAATCATGCGATGAGTAAACCTCATTCCAAGTCATTCGCTGCTTCGACGCATAGACAAGCATCCTACCATTACACAAACACGGTGCGATAGCAACGCACGAATCATCATTATAATCCATGCCAAGCCTTAAAACCTTAGGTAATACTGATACCGAGCTGCAACGACAGAACGGCCTTCCGCAAGGCAACGACAATAGCCCAATCAAATATGTAGGGAGAAACAACTTGCACCACATCTGTAGTACCATTAAAATTCCTCGATTCCCAATTTATAACAAGCGCTTCACGTCGCATAAGACTGAATAGGAATGGAATGAAGGCATAAGCCTCAAAGGAATCAAACCGCATGATGAGGAATCAAGAAGGGAAGTGCTCCTAACAGTCTTGTAGCCTCTCGAAGATAAGTACAGACGTCTCTGTACCGATCTGCAAGACTCTATTATACTCGCTCATGACTCGTGAGACCTAAGCGAACCTAGTGCTCTGATACCATATTGTCACGACCCAAAATCCATTAAAGGTCGTGATGGCACCGGACACCGCGGTCAGGCAAGCCGAAAATAAATACTTAATTTGGTTCTCATTTTTAATATTTCTGAAATCATTTTTCATTCAATAAAATAGTAAAAGATGGAGTTTACAAAATAAATAATAATATCTTTAAAAATTCCAACATAGTGTAACCCATAATCGCCCAAAACCCGATGTCACAAGTGCATGAGAATCAACTAGGAATATAAAATAAAATACAACATCTGTCCGGAATACAAATTGGAAAAAAAAATATAAATACTCTGAAGGAGACTCTGCTGACTGTGGACTCGTAACGTGGAATGCAGCTCACCTAAGTCCTCGCAATAATCGCGCCTCTGCGCCCACGAGGCCACTAGACATATATGCACCGGCACAAAAATGTGCAGCAAGTGTAGCATGAGTATGTAAATCAACGCGTACCCAGTAAGTATCCCGCCTAACACCGAAGAAGTAGTGACGAGGGGTCGACTTCGACACTTACTAAGAGCCAACAATATGATAATATGAAATTCTAATTAAGCATGATATATATAACAATAAAACTTAGAACAAGAAATAACTGAACAATTCATCACCCTATTTAAGGACCCAATTCACTTCCTTCATTTAAAACAAATAATCCTTCAAATAATGAATTTATACCAATTATAAAAGGAACTTCCAGTTCTATTATCACACACGAATACCACCGAGAACGTTCGGCCCGATATAACATAAATGTAAACTGTGCACTGCCGAAGGTCGAACGGTGCAAATCATAGATGCATCTATTACCCCGCTCGCGAATCATACATGCGACGCGGTCAAATATAAATTATCAATAAATCATAATCCTTTCTTGATTCTTTTCAAAATAAAGACAATTCGACTCGAAGCTTTTAAATCCTTAAAAATCCTCAACTCAGTTCCATTTGATACAGTTAACAAATATAATCAAATAACGGTGTCCACAAGTATGGTGTAAACCTAAAACTACCCGAACACAAACAGGAATAGTAGCTACGTACGAACTCTCATCACTTTGTACGTACGTAGCCCCCACAAATAATAACACATATTATTAAGTTTACCTATGGGGTAGATTCCCTCTTACCAGGTTAGAAAAGAGACTTACCTCGCTCCGAAATTCCATAACCGGCTCCCACGCCTTTCCAACAACTCAAACCGATGCCCAACGCTCCAAAACTAGTCAATAAATGTGTAAACCCATAAATATATGCTCTAATACTCATTATAATTCAATTTACAACAATTCCTAACTCCGCTTGAAAAATCGATAAAAATCACTCACGGGCCCACGCGCCCGAATTCTGAAGATTTTTGAAGATAAACTTTACCCATGACACCACAAACTCAAATATATAATTTATTCCAAATTCCATATCTAATTTCGTGGTCAAAATCCAAAAATATCAATTTCTAAGTTTTCTACCAAAAATCCCAAATTTCTAAAAAATTTCAAGTTTAAATCCTTATATAAACCATGTATTTAACTCACAATATGTGGGAATCACTTACATTGACATAGATGACGAAAATCTCCCTTCCAAGAGCTCCAAAAATCGCTCATCCAAAAGACAAATGGAGGAAAATGGCCAAATCTCGTCTTAAAATGACTGCCCAGCCCGACATCTCGCTTCTGCACCTGCAGAATTTCCATCGCAGGTGTGGTTCAAGCTCGACTCCACGTGCGCAGGTGAGGTCCCTCTTTTGCGAAACGCGACCGCACTTGCAGTCCCAACCTACCTCAGCCAGAATCGCTTTCTGCGACCCTCTTGTCCGCTTCTGCGGCTCTGTACCTGCGGCCAAAACCTCGTAGGTGCGGTTGCACCAGAAGACATATGCTTCAGGTTTCCTTCCAAGTCCAAACTCAATCCGTTAATCATCCGGAATCCACCCGAGGTCCTCGGGACCTCAACCAAACATGCCAACACATCCCAAAATACATTACGAACTTAGTCGAGGTCTCAAACCACGCCAAACAATATCGAAACTACAAATCACCCTCCAATCCAAACTTAATGAACTTTGAAATTCCAAACTTTCCCAATCGATGCCGAAACCTATCAAATCACGTCCGATTCAACTCAAATTTTGCATACAAGTCATAATTGACATTATGGACCTACTCCAACTTCCAGAATCAGAATCTGACCCTGATATAAAAAAGTTCACTTTCGGTCAAACTTCTCAAAAACCTTCAAATTTCTAACTTTCGCCAAATTACCCTACAATGACCTACGGACCTCCAAATCCACTTCCGGACGTGCTCCTAATACCAGAATTTCCATACGGAGCTATTTCAAGTTTCGGGATCCCAAACGGATATCGATAACATTGAAATGCACTTCAACCTAAATTTATGAAATTTTTCCAAAATGCCAACTTCCACAATAGGCGCCGAAACGCACCCGGGTCATCCAAAATCTGATCCAGACATACGCCCAAGTCCAAAATTATATTACGAACCTGTTGGAACCTTCAAATCCCGATTCTGAGGTCGCTTACTTGAAATCCAATCTTGGTCAATTCTTTCCAAATCGTCTCTGAACTTCCGAAATTCAATTATGACCACGCGTACAAGTCATAATACTTGAAGTGAAACTACTCAAGGCCTCAAATCGCTGAACGATGTGCTGGAGCGCAAAATGACCGATCAAGTCATTACAGGGGAACTGGATCCTTTTCAGGAGTCAAAATGTACATATTGAGACAGTTATAGATCAGATAAAAAAAAGAATTAGTAGATAGAGTAGAATTCCTTAGTATGTCAAGAAAATGTAGTAGTAGGAATGTTGTTTTACAAAGAATTCTGTGCACGTAGTGTTATTTTGGAGGCCTAAATTTTCCACACATTAACCTTCCTCAAAGGTAGATGCGTGTTTAGGTGCTCTTTTAGGTGTATTGATATTCATGTTGGCTGGTATGTAATAATATTCACAGTTGTTACAAAAAATAAATCTTGAATTGGATGAGGGGAAAAAAATAATAAGTAGTCAATAACATTAGAAGACTAAAAACTTGAGAGAATTGAAAATCAAAGACAGAGGGAGAAGAGATGGAGGTTTTTTTTTTAGAATAGATGTTATAACTGTGGTAAGCGAGAGAAAGGGAGAAGGAAGAGGTCAGTTATGGTTAGGAGAGTAAATAGCCCACTGTTGGTGAGGAAATATTAAATAAGCGTTTGTTGAGGGTTTTTTAATGAATAGAAATAGGGGAAAATAGGAAAATATGATGTAACGATCCGACCGATCGTTTTGAAAGTAATAGCACCGATCTGCTATTTTCTGCTTTCCCCGTGTCTGTTTCTGCTTGGGTGACACGCTGGGAGGTCTTGTTTTTGATTTCAGAATATTTTAGGACACGTACTCCCTAAACTGAAAGCTTAAGTCTTAGGATTTTGACCATAGTCAAAACTATGTAAAGACGACTCCGGAATAGAGTTCTATCGGTTCCGTTAGCTCCGTTTGGTGATTTTAGACTTAGGAGCGTGTCCGGACTGTGAATGGAGGTCTGTAGCTAATTTAGGCTTGAAATGGCGAAAGTCAAATTTTTGGGAAGTTTGGCCAGGGGTTGACTTTCTGATATTAGAGTCGGATTCCGATTCCGGAAGTTGGAGTAGGTCTGTAATGTCTAATATGACTTATGTGAAAAATTTGAGGTCAATATGACGTGGTTTGATAGGTTACGGCGTCGTTTGTGAAATTTAAAAATTTCGAAGTTCATTAAGTTTGGATTGGAGGGTGATTCATGTTTTTGTTGTTGTTTGATATGTTTTGAGGGCTCGACTAAGTTCGTATGGTATTTTAGGACTTGTTGGTATATTTGGTTGAGGTCCCGGGAGCCTCGGGTCTGTCTCGGATGCTTAACGTTTTGAATTTGGACTTAAGGCAAATGGCTGAAGCTTTCTGATAACTGGTAGTTTCGCACCTGCGGTGGGGAGACCGCAGGTGCGTACTCGCACATGTGGATGAAGGAGCGCAGATGCGGGATTTGGCAGCCCAAGCTGGGTTTGCAGGTGCAGAGCTAATTGCACAGAAGCGGCCTAACTTCTGCGGTTGGTCTGTGCGCAGGAGCGGTGAGGGTCGCAGGTATGGTCCCTTGGTCGCAGGAGCGGGCGCGCAGGTGCGGCCCCTTGCTTGCAAATGCGGACCCAGACCCTTAAGTCATTACCGCACCTGCGAGGAAAATTCCCCAGGTGCAGCATCGCAAGTGCGACAATAGGTCCGCAGATGCGAAAAATCTGGGCAGAAGGTTTAAAAGCAAGGGTTCGCGATTTTAGTCTTACTTCAACATTTTGGACTCGGACTTAGGCGATTTTGGCAAAGATTTTTGAGGTGATTATTGAGGTAAGCTTCTTGCACTCGTTTTGGATCATAAAACTTGTTTCCCCACTGATTTCCCCACCTAATTAGTAAGATTTTGAAGTGAAATTTGGGGGTTTAGGGCTTGAGAATTGGAGAGTAGATTTTGGGAATTTGGATAACCAAATGGCGTCGGATTTTGATAAATTTGGTATGGTTAGACTCGTGAGTGAATAGGCTTTTGGATTTTGTGACTTTTGTCGGATTTCGAGGCATGGGCTCCGGGTCCGGGTTGAGCCGATTTCGGATTTTGGGCTATAATTTAGTAGTTTTCTTGTGGAATTGATCCCTTTAGCCTATATTAATTATCTCGTACTGCTTGTGGCTAGATTCGGGGCATTTGGAGACTGATTCGAGGGGCAAAGGCATTTCGGAGTAGGATCTTGCGCAGTTGAGGTAAGTAACGCTTTCAAACTTGGTTCTGAGGGTTCGAAACCCCAACCTATGTGTTTTACGATTCGTATTGAGGTGACGCACATGCCAAGTGACGGGCGTGCGAGCGTGCACCATGAGAATTATGGCCTGATTGATTCCATGTCACTGTATAGTGACTCTATTTTGTTGATATCCGTGTTTTCATCTTGTGATTAAGTAATTGAGCTATCAATCATGCTAGATATCATGTTTAGGCTTTATGCCAGTACTGTTGGGACCCCTAGTGGTCGTTTCTTACTGTCATCTCACTGATTTCATTGATATTATGTACTCAGTCATGTTCATGCATTTCATATCATATCTCAGTCTCAGTTGTTATTTACTGATACATCATATCATTGTTTCGGGCTAGTTTTCATAATATTGTGAGCCCGTGAGTAAGACTGGAGAGATTGATGACTGAGTGAGGCTGAGAGCCTGATTATGAGTGACATTTATGGGGTCGGGCTACACGCCGCAGTGGTTATACTGATTTTATGACATCACTTGGGCTATAGGAGCCCTTCCGAAGTCTGTAACACACCCCTAGTGAGCACAGTTGATATTATTGAGGGATGGATCTTCCCTGGACATGGATCTTGTCTGAAGTACTTGATACCTGGAGATGGATTTTATCCACAGGGCTGGATTTGCCTTTCCTCGGTACTGGGTGACCTATGGTCAGTGTTGTATATGTTCTGAGATGGATCTTCCCTGGGCCGTGTGGGCCATATACAGTATCGAGTGGTTGATATATTGAGAGTGTGAGCCCTTGAGGCTGTTAGCATGGTGCATCACTTATAGTATTTGCATTGGCATGTAGAGATAACAGAGTTATATTCATTACATTATTCGGATTTGCTTTACTTTACGGTTTGAGTTACCTATCTGATTTGAGAGAATGCCTACGTTTCTGCACAGTTATTTCCATTTTATTTGTACCAGTTGAGTTCATTACTACCTTTAAGTCCAAAGTTTGGACTTGTTACTTACTGAGTTAGATGTATTCACGTTACTCCCTGCACCTTGTGTGCAGATCCAGGCGTTCCTGGTCACAGCGGCGGCGACTGATTAAGGCATCAGAGTTCGGGGACTATCGAGGTAGCTACATGGCATTCGCGGGCCTTGATTTCCCTTCTTATTCTATCTACACTTTCAGTTTATTCTCTAGATATTGTTGTGGACTGTATTATGATTTTAGACGCTCATGTACTCAGTGACACCCCAATTTTGGGATAAATTATACCGTAGTTTGGTTAAATTCTATTTTAAAATGGCTTTTCTTTAATATAAATTGTTCCGCTGTTATTTCTAAAAGAGTGTTTACTGTGTTGAAATTGTCGAGTTGTGGCTTGCCTAGTTCCACGATAGGCGCCATCACGGCGGTCGTTTTTGGGTCGTGACAAGTTGGTATCAGAGCCTAGGTTACATAGGTCTCATGAGCCATGAGCAGGTTTAGGAGAGTCTTGCGGATCGATACGGAGATGTCTGTACTTATCTTCGAGAGTCTGCCAAACCATTAGGAAACTTCATATTCTTGAATTCCTGTCGTGCAAATCTTTTGATTCTGGTAACTAAATTTTTGTTGCTCTAATTCTCTCACATATGGTGAGGACGCGTACTACGGGGCAGGATGGACAGCCACCAGTACCACCGGTCAGGGCCGCGAGAGGCCGAGGTTGCGGTAGGGGCAGAGGTGCAGCCCGCACAGCAGCTAGGACAGTACCTGCAGATCCACCAGTTGCCTCAGATCAGGATCAGGTCCCAGTTGTGGATGCACCAGTGGGACCAACTCAGGTACCAGTTGTGCCCATCGTGATTCCAGGCCTTCAGGAGGCCTTAGCTCAGATTCTGACCGTGTGCACCGGCCTTGCTCAGGCGGTCTCTGTTTGGATGGCAACAGCCACTTCACAGGCTGGGGGAGGTGCTCAGACTCCCGCTGCTCGCACACCAGAGCAGGTGGTACAGGGACTCCAGACACCGGGGGAACCACCAGCCCAGTCGGTTGCAGCTGCTCAGGACTATGTGGTTCCTGCTATGACCGAGGATGAGCAGTATAGATTGGAGAGGTTTGGTAGGCTCCAGCCTCCATCTTTTAGTGGTGCAAGGGGAGAGGATGCGCAGGGCTTCTGGGATAGGTGTCAGAGGATAGTCCATACAACCGGTATTCTAGAGACCAGTGGGTTCTCGTTCACTACTTTTCAGTTCTCTGGGGCTGCCTTCAGTTGGTGGGAGGCTTACGAGAGGCGTAGGCCGGTCGGCGCAGCACCCCTTACCTGGCAGCAGTTCTCCGTTCTCTTTCTGGAGAAGTTCGTGCCTCAAGTCCCGTAGAGAGGAGCTGTGCAGGCAGTTCGAGCAGCTTCATCGGGGTGATAAGTCTGTGATGCAGTATGATATGAGATTTTCAAAGTTAGCCCGTCATGCTATTTAGTTGGTTCCCACAGACAGGGAGAGGACCAGGAGGTTCATATATGGCCTCACTTTTCAGCTACGATTGCTTATGACTAGAGAGAGAGTGTCTGGTGCTACTTTTGATGAGGTTGTCGATATTGCTCGTCAGATTGAGATGGTTTGCAGCCAGGAACGAGTTGAGAGGGAGGCCAAGAGGCCTCGTGGGTAGGGTGGATTTGGCGGTGCTCCTTCTGGGGGTCAGTTCCAGCACGGTAGGGGTCGTCCATTCAAACATGCTCAGACGGCTCACCCAGTTCACCGTGGTGCATAATCCGGTCATGGGTCACATAGTTATCAGCAGGGTCATCCGTCATTCAGTGCACTACCAGATCAGAGTTCGTCTCATGCACCATCAGCTCAGGGTTCTTCTGTGTCAGGACCTTTTAGTAGTTATTTTGGTGCTCGGGCTTCCCTTCAGTCCCCACCGCCATTCGCAGAGAGAGGTTGCTTTGAGTGTGGAGATTTGGGTCATATCAAGAGGTATTGTCCCCGCCTTTCAGGAGGTTCATCTCAGCATATGAGTCAGCCTTCGACTTCAGCACCAGTCGCTTCACCACCCGCCCAGCCAGCTAGGGGCGGAGCCCAGTTAGCTAGGGGTCGCCCGAGAGGGGGAGGCCGATCAGGGGGCGGCCAAGCCCGTTGCTATGCTCTTCCTTCCAGACCAGATGTCATTGCTTCGGATGTTGTGATTACAGGTATTGTCTCAGTTTGCCATAGAGATGCCTCTGTATTATTTGACCCTGGATCCACTTATTCATATGTGTCCTCGCATTTCGCTCATTTTCTGGATATTCCCCATGAGTCTCTAGTTTCACCTGTTCATGTGTCTACACCGGTGGGTGATACTATCATTGTGGACCGTGTATATCGGTCATGTGTGGTGACTATTGGGAGTCTGGAGACTATAGTGGATCTCTTGTTGCTTAGTATAGTCGATTTTGACGTGATTTTGGGTATGGATTGGTTGTCTCCATGTCATGTTATTCTAGATTGTCACGCTAAGACCGTGACGTTGGCGATGCCGGGGTTGCCAAGGGTTGAGTGGAGCGGCTCTATAGACTATGTTCCCAGTAGAGTGATTTCATACTTGAAGGCTCAACGGATGATTGAGAAGGGTTGTCTATCTTATCTGGCCTTTGTGAGGGATGTTAGTGCACAGACCCCTACTATTGATTCTGTTCCGATGGTGCGAGACTTCCCGGATGTGTTTCCTGCAGACCTGCCGGGCATGCCGCCTGACAGGGATATTGATTTTGGTATTGATTTGGTGTCAGGATCTCAGCCCATATCTATTCCACCGTATCGTATGGCACCGGCGGAGTTGAAGGAATTGAAGGAGCAGCTTCAGGAACTCCTTGATAAGGGGTTTATTCGGCCTAGCGTGTCACCTTGGGGTGCACCAGTTCTATTTGTAAAGAAAAAGGATGGTACTCTGAATATGTGCATTGATTACGGGCAGTTGAACAAAGTCACAATCAAGAACAAGTATCCTTTGCCACGTATTGATGATCTGTTTGACCAGCTTCAGGGAGAGAGGGTGTTCTCCAAGATTAATTTGAGGTCAGGGTATCACCAGCTGATGATTCGGGACTCAGATATTCTTAAGACAGCTTTCGGGACCCGATATGGCCATTACGAGTTCCTTGTGATGTCTTTTGGGCTAACCAACGCCCTAGCAGCGTTCATGCATCTGATGAACAGTGTGTTTCAACCTTATCTTGACTCGTTCATTATTGTATTCATTGATCACATCCTGGTGTACTCTCGTAGCCAGGAGGAGCATGCCCAGCATCTTAGGATTGTATTACAGCGGTTGAGGTACGAGAAGTTTTATGCAAAGTTCTCCAAGTGTGAGTTTTGGCTCAGTTCAGTGGCGTTCTTGGGACACGTGGTGTCCAGTGAGGGTATTCAGGTAGACCCGAAGAAGATAGAGGTGGTTCAGAGTTGGCCCAGACCGTCCTCAGCCATGGAGATTCGGAGTTTTCTCAGTTTGGCTGGTTATTACTGTCGTTTTGTGGAGGGCTTCTCATCTATTGCATCGCCCTTGACTAAATTAACCCAAGAGGGGGCTCCATTCAAGTGGTCGCAGGAGTGCGAGGAGAGTTTTCGGAAGCTCAAGACTATTTTGACCATGGCTCCAGTTCTAGTCCTACCATCAGCTTTCGGTTCTTACAGAGTGTATTGTGATGCCTCGCGGATCGGTATTGGGTGTGTTCTGATGCAGGAGGATAAAGTGATTGCTTATGCTTTACGCCAGTTGAAGCCCCATGAGAAGAACTATCCTGTCCATGACCTTGAGTTAGCAGCTATTGTCCACGCCTTGAAGATTTGGCGGCACTATTTGTACGAGGTCCATTATGAGATTTACACTGATCATCGGAGTTTGCAGCATCTGTTCAAACAGAAGGATCTTAACTTACGTTAGCGGAGGTGGTTGGACCTTCTTAAGGACTATGATATCACCATTTTATACCATCCCGGGAAGGCCAATGTGGTGGCTGATGCCTTGAGTCGCCGAGCGGAGTGTTTGGGGAGCTTAGCATACCTTCCAGCAGCAGAAAGGCCATTGGCATTGGATGTTCAGGCCTTAGCCAGCCAGTTTTTTAGATTGGATATTTCTGAGCCGAGTCGAGTATTGGCTTATGTAGTCTCTTGGTATTCTCTTTATGATCGTATCAGGGAGCATCAATGTGATGACCCCCATCTGCTTGTCCTTAAGGACACGGTCCAGCATGGTGATTCCAAGAAGGTAACTATTGGAGATGATGGTGCATTAAGGATGCAAGGCAGGCTATGTGTGCCCAATGTAGATGGTTTGCATGAGCTAATTCTCCAGGAGGCTCACAGTTCATGGTATTCTATTCATTCGGGTGCCGCAAAGATGTATCAGGACTTGAGATAGCATTTCCGGTGGAGGAGAATGAAGAAAGATATAGTGGAGTATGTAGCTCGGTGCTTAAATTGCCAACAGGTGAAGTATGAGCATCAGCGACCAAGTGGGTTACTTCAGAAGTTAGAGATTCCGGAGTGGAAATGGGAGCGGATCACTATGGATTTCCTTGTTGGGCTTCCACGGACTCAATGAAAGTTTGATGCAGTTTGGGTGATTGTGGATAGGATGACCAAGTCAGCTCATTTCATTTATGTGATGACTACCTATTCTTCCGAGAAGCTGGCTCGAGTGTATATCCGCGAGATCGTCAGGCTTCATGGCGTACCGGTATCTATCATCTTTGACCGGGGTACAAAGTTTACATCATGGTTATGGAGGGCCGTGCAGCATGAGTTGGGGACTCGAGTGGAGTTGAGCATAGCATTTCACCCTCAAATGGACGGACAGTCCAAGCGCACTATTCAGATATTAGATGATATGCTCTGTGCGTGTGTGATGGAATTTGGGGGTTCGTGGGATCAGTTCTTGCCACTAGCGGAGTTTGCCTACAACAACAGTTATCAGTCGAGCATCCAGATGGCACCGTATGAGGCTATGTATGGTAGGCGGTGTAGGTCTTCGGTGGGTTGGTTCAAGCCGGGCGAGGCTAGATTATTGGGTACAGACTTGGTTCAGGATGCTCTGGAGAAGGTTAAGGTGATTCAGGATCGACTATGCACAGCCCAATCCAGAAAGAAGAGTTATGCAGATTGGAAGGTTCGCGATGTTGCATTCATAGTTGGAGAGCGGATCTTGCTCCAGGTTTCGCCTATGAAGGGCGTTATGAGGTTCGGTAAGAAGGGCAAGCTGAGCCCAAGGTTCATTGGTCCCTTTGAGGTGTTGCAACGAGTTGGGGAGGTTGCTTATGAGCTTGCTTTACCTCCCAGTCTAGCGGGAGTTCACCCAGTATTCCATGTTTCTATGCTCCGGAGGTATCACGGCGATCCGTCTCATGTGTTGGATTTCAGCTCAGTCCAGTTGGACAAGGATCTATCTTATGTTGAGGAGCCAGTGGCTATTTTGGACAAGCAAGTCAGAAAACTAAGGTCAAAGAACATTGCTTCTGTGAAGGTTCAGTGGAGGGGTCAACCGGTCGAGGAGGCGACTTGGGAGACCGAGCATGATATGCGCAGCTGTTATCCTCATCTTTTTACCACTTCAGGTATGTCTCTATGCTCATTTGAGGATGAACGATTGTTTTAAGAGGAGGAGGATGTAACGACCCGGCCGGTCATTTTGAGATTAATAGCCCTGATCCCCTATTTTCTATTTTTCCCGTGTCTGTTTCTGCTTAGGTGACGTGCCGGGAGGTCTTGTTTTTGGTTTCGGAGTGTTTTGGGACACATAGTCCCTAAAACGGAAGCTTAAGTCTTATGATTTTTGATTGTAGTCGGAACTATATGAAGACAACTCCGGAATGGAGTTTCGCCGGTTCTGTTAGCTCCGTTGGGTGATTTTGGACTTAGTAGTATGTCCGGACTGTGAATGGAGGTCTGTAGCTAATTTAGGCTTGAAATGACGAAAGTCGAATTTTTAGGAAGTTTTACCGGGGTTGAATTTTTGATATCGGGGTCGGATTCCGATTCCGGAAGTTAGAGTAGGTCTGTAATGTTGAATATGACTTGTGTGCAAAATTGAGTTCAATCGGATGTGGTTTGATAGGTTTCGGCGTCGTTTGTGGAATTTGGAAATTTCGAAGTTCATTAAGTTTGGATTGGAGGGTGATTCGTGTTTTTATTGTTGTTTGACGTGTTTTGAGGGTTCTACTAAGTTCGTATGGTGTTTTAGGACTTGTTGGTATATTTGGTTGAGGTCGCGGGGGCCTCGGGTGTATTTCGGATGCTTAACGGTTTGAATTTGGACTTAGGCAAATGGCTGAAGCTTTCTGATATCTGGTGGTTTCGCACCTGCGGTGGGGAGACCGCAAGTGCGTACTCGCACGTGCAGATGAAGGAGCACAGATGCGGGATTTGGTATCCCAAGCTGGGTTCGAAGGTGCGGAGGTAATTGCGCAGAAGCGGCCTCGCTTCTGCGGTTGGTCTGTGCGCAGGAGCGGTGAGGGTCGCAGGTGCGGTCCCTTGGTCGCAGGTGCGGCCCCTTGCTCGCAGATACGGACCCAGCCCCTTAAGTCATTTCTGCACCTGCGAGGAAAATTCTGCAGGTGCGGCGTCGCAGGTGCGACAATAGGTCCGCAGATGCGAAAAGTCTGGGTAGAAGGTTTAAAAGCAAGGGTTCACTATTTTAGTCTTATTTCAACATTTTGGACTCGGACTTAGGCGATTTTGGAGAAGATTTTTGAGGTGAATATTGACGTAAGCTTCTTGTACTCATTTTGGATCATAGAACTTGTTTCCCCACTGATTTTCCTACCTAATTAGTGAGATTTTGAAGTGAAATTTGGGGTTTTAGGGCTTAAGAATTGGAAAGTGGGTATTGGGAATTTTGGATGATCAAATAGCATCGAATTTTGATAAATTTGGTATGTTTAGACTCGTGAGTGAATGGGCTTTCGGGTTTTGTGACTTTTTTCAGATTTCGAGGCGTGGGTCCGGGGGGCGGGTTGAGCCTATTTTGGATTTCAGGCTATAATTTAGTAGTTTTCTTGTGGAATTGATCCCTTTAGCCTATATTAATTATCTCGTACTGCTTGTTGCTAGATTCGGGGCATTTGGAGACTGATTCAAGGGACAAAGGCATTTCGGAGTAGGATCTTGCGCAGTTGAGGTAACGCTTTCAAACTTGGGTCTGAGGGTTCGAAACCCCGAACTATGTGTTTTACGATTGGTATTGAGGTTACGCACATGCCAAGTGACGGGCGTGCGAGCATGTACCGTGAGAATTGTAGCCTGGTTGATTCCATGTCACTGTATAGTGACTCTATTTTGTTGATATCCGTGTTTTCATCTTGTGAAAAAGTAATTGAGCTATCAATTATGTTAGGTATCATGTTTAGGCTTTATGCCGGTACTGTTGGGACCCCTAGTGGTCGTTTCTTGCTGTCACCTTACTGATGTCATTGATATTATGTACTCAGTCATGTTCATGCATTTCATATCATATCTCAGTCTCAATTGTTATTTACTAATACATCATATCATTGTTTCGGGCTAGTTTTCATGATATTGTGAGCCCGTGAGTGAGACTGGAGAGATTGATGATTGAGTGAGGCTGAGAGCCTGATTATGAGTGACAGCTATGGGGTCGGGCTGCACGCCGCAGCAGTTATACAGATTTTATGATAGCGCTTGGGCTATAGGAGCCACTCCGGAGTCTGTAACACACCCCCAGTGAGCGCGGTTGATATTATTGTGGGATGGATCTTCCCTGGACATGGATCTTATCCGAAGTACTTGATACCTGGAGATAGATCTTCTCCACGGGGCTGGATTGGCCTTTTCTCGGTACTGGGTGACCTATGATCAGTGTTGTATATGTTCTGGGATGGATCTTCCCTGGGCCGTGTGGGCCATATACAGTACCGAGTGGTTGAGATATTAAGAGTGTGAGCCCTTGAGGCTGTCAGCATGGTGCATCACTTATAGTATGTGCATTGGCATGTAGAGATAACAGAGTTATATTCATTACATTGTTCGGATTTGCTTTACTTTACGGTTTGAGTTGCCTATGTGATTTGAGAGCATGCCTACATTTCTGCATAGTTATTTCCATTTTATCTATACCAGTTGAGTTCGTCACTACCTTTCAGTCCAAAGTTTGAACTTGTTACTTACTGAGTTGGATGTACTCACGTTACTCCCTGCACCTTGTGTGCAGATCCAGGCATTCCTAGTCACGGCGGGTGCTGCTGATTGAGGCATCAGAGTTCGGGGACTATCGAGGTAGCTGCATGAAGTTCGCGGGTTTTGAATTCCCTTCCTTATTCTATCTACACTTTCAGTTTTATTCTCTAGATATTGTTGTGAACTGTATTCTGGTTTTAGACGCTCATGTACTTAGTGGTATCCCGATTTTGGGATGGATTGTACCGTATTTTGGTTAAATTCTGTTTTAAAATGGCTTTTCTTTAATATAAATCATTCCACTGTAATTTCTAAAAGAGTGTTTTACTGTGTTGAAATTGTCGAGTTGTGGCTCTCCTAGTTCCACATTAGGCATCATCACGACGGTCGTTTTTGGATCGTGACATATGAAAAATTGTCAAAAAAAGGAGAGAAGAGATAAATACAAATGTTGGGCATAGGAAGGTGCCACATCACCTTTTCTATTCTCAACTTTTTATATATATATATATATATATAATAATTAGACGAATCTGACTGAAGAATATTACTATATCGGGGAGGTGAAAAGTTGATAAAGAAAAAGAATAAAAAAACACAAATGCTATACGCAATGGGGTCAAAAAAATATAAGAGCCACGAAGAGATGAAATGACATCACTTTGCAAGTATTAATGCCAATTTCACCAAAAAGCATAATTAATATCGTTGAAATATTTACCGTAAATTCCAAGCTATATATATATATGATGACTAGTGGTGGCAAAATGGATTAAAAAAATAATTATTCATCCATATTATCCTCAAAAATAATTATTGGATAATGAACTTTTTAAAAATGAAACAAATATGAATCAGATCTATATTATCTACTTAAAAGATGGATAACCAATGAGTTTAACTTTTATATTTCAAAGACTCAAATTGGGGGTTTCTCAAGTTTGGGGGACTAGAAATTCTACCAAAAGTGATCATATTCAAAAAGTCATGAATAATATGGATATTCGTATAATCTGTCCGTTAGACCATTTTCTATCCATATTAAATATGGGTCGGCAGAGGCGTATTCATGACTTTAATATTATGGGTGCACTATTATCTTTGAAATAAATGTTTGGTTTCATTATAGAAAATTTTATGGTGACCGCAAGTTGACGACCAAACTATATTAATACTATATTTGCAAAAAATATCATTCACTTTACAATTGTCCTCGATGAGTTTTTATACTTTGAAAACGGTCAATAATAGTATCATTACTTATAATTTTTAATATCTCACGCTCTATATTAGGGTTGTCTAGGGGGAGGGGAGTACCCGAACCGGTATCGGTCCATACCGGTCTGGTTTGGGGGTAGGGGTAGGAAATTCGTGTAAAGGAAACGGGGACTGCTTTGACATCCCTACTCTATATAGCAAACTAAACGACCATTCAATTTTTTTAAAAGCAGTGCTTAATATTGAGCAGGGAATTTTGCTGCTTTGAATCCACAGAGAGCCTCAGAGTCGAGAGAGACGAGTCACTAGTACTTTATTTTTAGGGATTCAAAGATTATATACTCAAAAGAATGATAAAGAGAAGAAAAATAAAAAAGACGTCGGCAAAAGGGATTTTTTAAAAAAAGTAAAAACAACGTGTTTGTTTGTTAATTGGAAAGAAGGATACGGTAGGGATATGTTGTTAATTGAAAAGGGAATGGGGAATTGAAAATTTATTTATTAATTAATTATAAAAGAAATTAATCAAAAAGAATTATATGGGATCAAACTCTTGACCTTGGGGACAAAAAGGAGACAAGAGGGACACTTAGTCACCAATGCACCAAGCTAGTCACTTCAGCATAGGTGGCCACAAATATATTTAAACACATAATTGAAAATTAGTACTTTATGCATATAGCCTAGGGAGGTGTCATGACCCAAAATCTACTATAGGTCGTGATTATCACGACCCAATCTCCCTATAGGCCGTGATGACGCTCAACGTCGCCGCTAGGTAAGCCAACGGTGAACTAGCCATGTATCTAATTCTTTTAACATTTTAGAAAGAGTTGGTTCTTAATTGTTAAATAAGTAAGAGGTGAGAAATTTAATAAAATAAAGTGTAAACAATATAAGAACAAGTGTGGTGAAATAATTACTCCAAAATCATCAAGTGTCTACTAGCAAAAATTTTCAAGACCTGATGTCACAAGTGTATGAGCTACTAGTAGAATATACAAAACACTAAACTACTGTCCGAATGGAATAGAAAGAAAATAAAAGCAAAAGAGAAACTCCAGGTGCTGCAGGATGGACTCGAAAAGCAACTCACCACGAAATCTCAAAGTATCAGGGGTGTGCGCCAGGATAACCACCAGATGCACCTTACTCAGAACCTGCACGATTAGTGCAGAACTATAGCGTGACTACATAAACAACATGTACCCAGTAAGTATCTAGTCTAACCTCGAAGAAGTAGTGATGAGGGGTCGATATCGACACTTACTATGGGCCAACAATAAAATACTGAAGTTCTAAATAAGCATGGATCATATAAATAATAAATACAACTCAGTAACAAGCAGTGAATAATAATTCTTCCACTAATAATAAATTCCAAATTAATTTCTGTCATTAAGTAATTATAACCACTCGAGCCATAAAATAATATCAAATATAGTTGGGCTCCGAGTATTATCACGCACGATTTATGCCAAGGTCGTACGGCCAGATCCAGAAAATATAGAGTGTGCACTGCCAAGGGTCAAACGGCACGAACCATAGATGCATCTATTAACCTGCCGAGGTGAACGGCCCGCTCCCATGAGAGTATAGGAAATTTACCTCGCTCGCGGAAATACTTGCGACGCGAGTAAACATGAATTTCTTAGAGTTATTATAAAATTCTTTAATTCTTCCCAAACATGAGAAGTCTAAACTGGAGACTTTAAATATAAAAATCCTTAATCTCAACTCTATTTAAGATCATTAATATGCATAATCAACATAACAGTGCAAATAAAATATGATGTAAATCTAAGACTACTCGGACATCACGTGAAATTTAGCTAGGCATGGACTCTCGTCACCTAGTGCATACGTAGCTCCTCACACAAGTAATTCACAACAAATACACCTAAGGAGATGAGTTCCCTATTACAAGGTTAGGCAAGAGACTTACCTCGTTCTCAAGCTCACTTCCGATCCAAAAATATGCTTTAAATCCTCAACTAGGTGCCAAACGATCTAAAACTAGTCAAATGTTATATAATTAATCAATATACGCTCCAAAGATATGCTTTAAATCCTCAACTAGGTGCACCTGCGGCTTTGGCCGCTTTTGTGGTAGCTTCCTTCGCACCTGCGCGTTCGTAGGTGCGCACCCTCACCCGTATCTGCGGTTTCTGGGCTGCTTCAGCGGCTGCTGGCTCGCTTTTGCGAGCTCGCACCTACGGCTGGCCCTCCGCATGTGTGATTGCACTAGAAGTTGGATGCTTCAGCTGTTCATCCAAGGCTAACAACTTTCGCACATCGTTCGAATGGCATCTGGGGCTACGAGGCCCCGTCCAAACATACCAACAAGTTCTTAAACATAAAACGGACTCGCTCGCACCCTCGGAACGCGGAAAACAACATTAAAACTAAGAATCGCAACCCAAAATCAATGGGATCAACTTATGAACTTCAAATTCTTCCAACTTGCTCCGTACGCGCCGATTCAAATTTAAACTACTCGGAATGACACCAAATTTTGTGTGAAAGTCTTAAATCACCATACGGAACTATTCCCAAACTCAGAATCATAAACGGACCTCGATAACACCAAAACCTACGCCAAACCAAATTTAAATAACCTTTAAACTTTCAATGCGCCCACTTTCAACTTTAAGTGCTGAAACGCTCCTGGGTCATTCAAAACCCGATCCGAACATACGCCCAAGTCCGAAATCATCATACAAACCTATTGGAACCGTCAAATCCCGGTTCCGAGGTCGTTTATTCAAAATATTGACCAAAGTCAAACTTAGCCCTTTAAAGCCAAACTAAGGAACCAAGTGTTCTTATTTCAACCCGAACCTTCCAAAACCCGAAATGACCATCCCCGCGAGTCATAAAACAGTAATGGCACATACGGAGAGTCTTATTTAGGGGAACGGGGATCTAGAAAGTAAAATAACTGGTTGGGTCATTATATTCTCCACCTCTTAAACAAAACGTTCGTTTTCGAATGGGTCTAGAATCATACCTGGAGTGCTGAATAGGTGTGGATATCGTCTCTTCATGTCCTCCTCGGCTTCCCAAGTCGCCTCCTTGACTGGTTGGCCCCTCCACTGAACTTTTACCGCAGAAATCTTCTTTGACCTCAACTGGCGAACCTGCCTGTCAACTATGGCAACTGGCTCCTCCTCGTAACCCAGGCTCTCCTCTAGCTGAACCGTGCTGAACTCTAACACATGCGACATGTCGGCATGATACCTCTAGAGCATAGACACGTGGAAAACCGGATGAACTCCCGATAGACTAGGAGGCAAAGCAAGCTCAAAAGTAATCTCTCCAACTCGTCTCAACACCTCAAATGGACCTATAAACCTTGGGATCAACTTGCCCTTCTTTCTGAACCTCATGATTCCCTTCATCGGCGAGACTTTCAAGAGAACTTTCTCGCCCACTATAAATGATAAATCACGTGCCTTCTGATCTGCGTAACTCTTCTGTCTAGACTGTGCTGTGCGAAGTCGCTCCTGAATCAACTTTACCTTTTCCAAGGCATCCTTCACTAAATCAGTACCATATAAATTAGCCTCACCGGGCTCAAACCATCTGATGGGCGAACGACATCGCCGACCATATAATGCTTCAAATGGAGCCATCTCGATGCTGGACTGATACCTGTTGTTGTAAGCAAACTCATCCATCGTTCACCCATCAATGCGAAGTAAACTCAGCTCTTCTATCTGATATGATGGAAATAGGCACACCATGCAACCGAACAATCTCCTGAATGTAAATCTGGGGCAACCTCTTTGAAGAATACGTGGTCACAACCGTAATGAAGTATGCCGACTTGGTCAACATGTCGACAATGACCCAAACTGCATCAAACTTCCGCAAGGTCCACGGCATCCCAACTACGAAGTCCATAGTAATGTGCTCCCATTTCCACTCAAGTATAGTCATCTGCTGAAGTAGGCCACCTGGCCTCTGATGCTCATACTTAACCTGCTGGCAATTTAGGCATCTCGCTACATACTCAACTATGTCCTTCTTCATCCGCCGCTAACAATAATATTGCCTCAGGTCGCGATACATCTTTGTAGCGCCTGGATGAATAGAATACCGAGAACTGTGTGCCTCCTCTAGGATCTTCTCCCTCAAGCCATCAACATTAGAAACACATAGCCGACCCTGGTGTCGCAGAACACCATCCTCACCAATAGTAACCTTCTTGGCACCACACTGCAGTACCGTCTCTCTGAGGACCAACAAGTTCGGATCATCAAACTGGCGAGCCTTGATCTGTTCGAATAGTGAAGACTGGGCGACAACGCATGCAAGAACTCTGCTAGGCTCGAAAATATCCAACCTCACAAGTCTGTTAGCTAAGGACTGAATGTCCCAAACTAGTGGCCTCTCCTCTGCTGAAATGAATGACAAACTACCCATACTCTCCTCCTTTCTGCTCAAGGCATTTGCAACTACATTAGCCTAGCTCGGATGATAAAGAATGGTAATATCGTAATCCTTTAGTAACTCAAGCCACCTGCACTGCCACAAATTGAGATCCCTCTATTTGAACAAATGTTGCAAGCTGCGATGATCAGTGTAAACCTTACAGGACACCCCATAAAGATAGTGCCTCCAGATCTTGAGAGCATGAACAATCGCGACCAACTCCAAATCATCTTCTCGTGGGGCTTCAGCTGACATAAAGCATATACAATATCTCGCCCCTCCTACATCAATACACCACCCAGGCCAACGCGTGAAGCATCATAATACACAGTATACATCCATGAACCGGAAGGCAACACTAACATAGGTGCATAAGCCAATGCGGTCTTGAGCTTCTGAAAGCTCACCTCACAATCATCGGACCATCGGAACGGAGCACCCTTCTTTGTCAATCTAGTCAGAGGCGCCACAATAGATGAGAAGCCCTCTATAAACCAACGATAATAACCTGCTAACCCCAAGAAGCTCCTGATCTCGGTCGCTGTGGTAGGACGAGGCCAACTCTGAACTGCCTCGGTCTTCTTGGGATCTACCTTAATACCCTCGCTTGATACAACATATCCCAAGAATGCCATATAATCTAACCAGAACTCACACTTGGAGAACTTAGCATATAACTTCTATTCCCGCAAGGTCTGAAGCATCACTCTCAAATGTTGCTCGTGCTCCTCCATGCTACGTGAGTAGATCAAAATGTCATCAATGAATACAATGACAAATGAATTAATATATATCCTGAACACCCGATTCATCAAATCTATAAACGTTGTCAGGGCATTAGTCAACCCGAAGGATATCACTAGGAACTCATAATGGCCATATTTAGTCCGAAAGGCCGTATTCGGAACATCCGAATCCCGAATCCTCAACTGATAGTACCCCGATCTCAAGTCGATCTTAGAGAACACCCTAGCACCCTACAACTGATCAAACAAATCATCAATACGCGGCAACGGGTACTTGTTCATAGTGGTAACTTTGTTAAACTGGCGGTAATCAATGCACATCCGCATAGTCCCATCTTTCTTCTTCACAAATAACACCGGTGCACCCCAAGGTGACGCACTCGGTCTGACAAACGCCTTTGCTAGCAACTCCTCGAGTTGTTCCTTTAATTCCTTCAACTCTTTTAGGGCCATGCGGTATGGTGGAATAGAGATAGGCTGGGTGCCTGGAGCCAAATAAATACAGATTTTAATATCACGATCCAGTGGCATGCTTGGAAGATCATAAGGAAACACATCAGAGAACTCCCAAACCACGAGCACTAAATCAATCGTCGGAGTCTCTGCAGTAGTATCCCGAACATAAGCTAGATAAGCCAAATAACCCTTCTCGACCATGTGTCGAGCTTTTAGAAAAGAAATAACCCGGCTAGATGCACTGACAGACGAACCTTTCCACTCCAATCTAGGAAGCTCTGGCATCGCCAAGGTAACAGTCTTGGCATGGAAATCAAGGATGGCGTAGTATGTAGACAACCAATCCATGCCTAGGATGACCTCAAAGTCGGTCATATCAAGCAACAGAAGATCCTTTCGGGTCTCATAACCACAGAAAGTAACAATGCAGGACCGATAGATCCGATCCTCAACAATAGAATCGCCTACTAGAGTGGACACATAAACAGGAGTATCCAAGGACTCACGAGTAATACCCAGGAAATGAGCAAACAGAGATGAAACATACAAATACGTAAACCCTGGATCAAATAGTACCGAAGCATCCCTACTACAGATAGAAATAATACCTGTGATCACAGCATCTGAGGCCACTGTATCTGCTCTAGCCAAAAAAGCATAGAATCTAGCTGGAGCGCCACTTGACTGGCCTCCACCTGTCTGACTTCCACCTCTAAGACGACCCTTATCCACCTGCCCTCTGCCTCTGGGCGGCCAGATGGCTGGTATGGCAGCGGGTGCTATAATTATCGGCTGATGACCCTGCTGTACTGCGTTGCCCCAAAATCTGGGACAAAACCTCTTCATGTGGCCAAGATCCCCGCACTTGTAACAACCCCTCGGAACGGAGGACAGTTGACCTGAAGTCTGATCCTGATAGCCTGAATACCCCTGGAGAAACCCTGAAAAGATGGTGGCTGGTAGGAACTCTATGGCATGGAACTGAAGTAGGGCTGCACTGGAGCACCCCGAGGAGGAGGCGGTGCTGGATACGCAGGCCTGCTAGACTGACCCCTCACGAACTAACCCCAGCCCCCAGCCGGAGCACCACTGATCTCTCCAGAATATCGAAACCGCTTATCCTTCGTCACCTGCTCTCGGCTCCGCTGACGGACAATATCAATCCTCCGAGCTATCTCCACAACTAGCTCGTAAGAAGTCCCCATCTCAACCTCTCGGGCCATAGTGGCCTGGCTACCATAGTGCAAACCTGCAACAAACCTCCGCACTCTCTTTGCATCGGTCGGAAGTATCATAAGTACATGGCGAGACAACTCAGAGAATCTCGCCTTATAGTCGGTCACCGACATTTGACCCTGCTGGAGCTACTCAAACTGAAATGGTAACTCTTCCCTCTGAGAGGGTGGAATATATCCGTCCAAGAATAGGCATGTGAACTGGTCCCAAGTCATGGGAGGAGAGCCTGCTGGTATGCCGAGAAGATAAGACTGCCACCATCTACGGGCCATGCCCTCCAACTGAAAGGTGGTAAAGTCCACCCCGTGGGACTTCAATATTCTTATGTTGTGCAGTCTTTCCCTACACCGATCAATAAAGTGTTGGGGGTCCTCATGCCGTTCACCTCCAAAGACAAGAGGATATATCCTGGTCCATATATCCAATAGCCTCTGCAGATCGCCGGTCGCAGCTGGTATGGGCTCAGGTATAGCTGCTGCAACTGGTTGAGCTCCGCCCACGAGTAGTATGCCCGGGGTCTGATACACGGTGACTGCATGCCCTGGAGCCTGAGGGTAGGGGTATGTGCTCCCCCTCCCGCCTGAGATATGGCTGGGTCTGCTAGAAATAAACCAACCTGAGTCATAGAATCCATGAACCGCAACATACGGCCCATGACCTCCTGGAATCCTGGTGCGGACATGAAATCCACCGGGACTGGCTCTGCTACAGGCACCTCACCTTTCTCCTCAATAATAGGATCCTTTGCTAGATCCACTTGTGGCATGACTGGAACAGCTATAGGATGCCCTCATCCTCTACCACGAGCTGGAGCCCTCCCTCGGCCTCTGCCTCGGTCTCTAGCAATAGAGGGAGCAGCTCCTCCATGATCGGGTATATCTGTCGCGCCCGTTCTCACCATCTGTGAGAGAATGATAGAACGATACTTAGCACAATATCAACTGCACAATAGGAGATGAAAAAAAGTGTAGTTTCCTAACACCATATAGCCTCTCAAAGATAAGTACAGACGTCTCTGCACCAATCCGCAAGACTCTATTAGGCATACTCATAACTTGTGAGACCTACGTGAACGTAGTGCTCTGATACCATGTTGTTACGACCCAATCTCCCTATAGGCTGTGATGGCACCCAACGTTGCTGCTAGGCAAGCCAACGATGAACTAGCCATGTATCTAATTCTTTTAACATTTTAGAAAGAGATGATTCTTAATTGTTAAATAAGTAAGAGGTAATAAATTTAATAAAATAAAGTGTAAACATTGATAAGAACAAGTGTGGTAAAATAATTACTCAAAAATCATCAAGTGTCTACTAGCAAAATTTTCAAGACCCGGTGACACAAGTGTATGAGCTACTAGTAGAATATACAAAATACTAAACTACTGTCCGAATGGAGTAGACAGAAAATAAAAGCAAAAGTGAAACTCCAGGTGCTGCAAGATGGACTCGGAAAGCAGCTCACCACGAAGTCTCGAAGTATCAGGGGTGTGCGCCGGGACAACCACCAGATGCACCTTCCTCAAAACCTGCACGATTAGTGCAGAACTGTAAAGTGAGTACATAAACAATATGTACCCAGTAAGTATCCAGTCTAACCTCGAAGAAATAGTGACGAGGGATGGACATCGACACTTACTATGGGCCAACAATAAAATACCGAAGTTCTAAATAAGCGTGGATCATATAAATAATAAATACAACTCAGTAACAAGCAGTGAATAATAATTCTTCCACTAATAATAAATTACAAGTCAATTTCTATCATTAAGTAATTATGACTGCTCGAGCCATAAAATAATATCAAATATAGATGGGCTCCGAGAATTATCACGCACGATTTATGTCGAGGTCGTACGGCCCGATCCAGAAAAATATAACGTGTGCACTGCCGATGATCGAACGGCACGAACCATAGATGCATCTATTAACCTGCCGAGGTGAACGGCCTGCTCCCATGAGAGTAGAGGAAATTTACCTCGCTCACGAAAATACTTGCGATGCGAGTAAACATGAATTTATCAGAGTTATTATAAAATTCTTCAATTCTTCCCAAACATGAGAAGTCTAAATTGGAGACTTTAAATCTAAAAATCCTTAATCTCAACTCTATGTAAGATACTTAATATGCATAATCAACATAACAGAGCAAACAAAGCATAATGTAAATCTAAGACTACCCGGATATCACATGGAATTTAGCTACGCACGAACTCTCGTCACCTAGTGCGTACATAACTCCCTACACAAGTAATTCACAACAAATACACCTAAGGGGATGAGTTCTCTCTTACAGGGTTAGGCAAGAGACTTACCTCGTTCTCAAGCTCACTTCTGATCCACAAATATGCTTTAAGTCCTCAACTCGGTGCCAAACGACCCAAAACTAGTCAAATATTATAATAGTTAATCAATATACGCTCAAAAGTTAATGATTTAACTATTAGAGTAATTACCCAACCCACATTGGAAGATTCTTAAAATTCACCCCCTCCCCCCGGGCCCACGTGCCCAAATTCCGGAAATTGTTTAAGAAAATTGTTACCCATAACCTCACGAACTCAAATATATAATTTTTACCAAATTCCAAAACAATTTTCGTGGTTAAATCCCACTTTTATCAAAACCTAGGTTTTTCATCTAAACCCATAATTTTCACGATTTTACATGTTAAAATCTACCCATAATCTATGTATTTAGCTTACATTGGATACAAATTTCTTACCTCCAATAGCTAGGTGAAAACTCATCTCTAAGAAGCTCCAAAATCGCCCAAGAAGTGGGAAAATGAGTTAGAAATGGCTTAAGTCCCATAATAAATGAACATTTCTGCCTCCAGGACTTCCGCTTCTGCGGCTCTATGGTCGTATCTGCGGCACCGCATCTGCGAAAAAAGCCTCCCAGATGTGGCTCCCCCTCTGATGGCCTCTTTCGCATCTGCGGACCTCAGGCCCGAGGCCCGCATCTGTGGGACCGCTGCTGCGACGCGTGTGCCGCACCTGCGGCTTTGGCCGCTTTGGTAGCTTCCTTCGCACCTGCGCGTTCGTAGGTGTGCACCCTCACCCGCATCTTTGGTTTCTAGGCTGCCTACGCTGGGCCGCTTTTGCGGCTGCTGGCTCGCTTTTGCGAGCTCGCACCTGCGGCTGGCCCTCCGCATGTGTGATTGCACCAGAAGATATATGCTTCAGCTGTTCATCCAAGGACAACGACTTCCGCGCATCATCTGAATGGCATTCGGGGCCGCGAGGCCCTGTCCAAATATACCAACAAGTTTGTAAACATAAAACGGACTCGCTCGCGCCCTCGGAATGCGAAAAACAACATTAAAACTAAGAATCGCAATCCAAAACCAATGGGATCAACTTATAAACTTCAAATTCTTCCAACTTACTCCGAACGCGCCGATTCATACTTAAACTACTCGGAATGACACCAAATTTTGCGTGCAAGTCTTAAATCATCATACGGAACTATTTCTAGGCTTGGAATCACAAACGGACCCCGATAACACCAAAACCTACTCCAAACCAAATTTAAAGAACCTTTAAACTTTCAATGCACCCACTTTCAACTTTATGCGCTGAAACGCTCCCGGGTCATCCAAAACACGATCCAGACATACGCCCAAGTCCAAAATCATCATATGAACCTATTGGAACCGTCAAATCCCGGTTCCGAGGTCATTTACTCAAAAAAATTCCAAAGTAAAACTTAGCCCTTTAAAGCCAAACTAAGGAACCAAGTATTCCGATTTCAACCCGAACCCTTCCAAAATCCGAACTAACAATCCCCGCGAGTCATAAAACAGTAAAAGGCACATACGGGGAGTCTTATTTAGGGAAACGAGGATCTAGACAGTAAAACGACCGGTTGGGTCGTTACATTGATGGCGTCCAACGTTGCCTCTAGGCAAGCCAACGGTGAACTACCAACATAATTATTTATTTTATTATTTTTAAAATCATAAATCTTTTTTAGATAGAGAGGTCAGTACATTAAAATAAATCGTAGTTACATACAGTTTAATTAAAATAATAAGTAAAAGTGTATCAATATAGAACAATCCATAAACAAATTCTAGAACACCCCCAAGACCCGATGTCACAAGTGTATGAGCGCCTACTAGAAGGTACAATAACAATACAACATCTATCTCGAATACAAGTTAGACAGCAAAATGTAAATAAATTATGATGGAGACTTTGTATACTGCGGGCCGTAACATGGGATGCAACTCACCGTAAAATCCCTGCAATAGCTGCGCTTTTGCACCAGAAGACCATCAGAAATATATACATGCACAATAAGTGCAAAAGTATAGCATGAGTACCTAAATCAACATGTACCCAGTAAGTATCTAGCCTAACTCCGGAGAAGTAGTGACGAGGGGTCGACATCTACAATTACTAGTGGTCCGATAAATTAATTACAGTAGAAAGTAAATAAGTATGAGACATGATAAATAAGCAGTGTAAACAAATATAAGTACGCGGTACAATCCTCCTCTGAATAGTAAACACAAGCTCTCAATTATCAGCTACCTCCTCAACCGGAGTGTGTGTATAAATATAATGGTTCCCACCATATAGGTCGTTACAACTCAAATCAGGAAAACTTACGGATACACTAGCTTCTTCTCAAATACTACGCACGATTCTGTCGAGGCGAACGGCCCGATCCCATAAGAGTATTTCATAGAAATGTCGAGGCGAACGCCCCGATCCCATAAGAATATGATATTGCCGAGGCGAACGGCCCGATATCATTAGAATATGATACTATCGAGGCGAACGGCCCGATCTCACTAGAATAAGAAGCTTTAACGGGTCCTTGACCCTACTCACGAATAAATGTGTGAGTTATAAAACATTCGAACTTAGACGAACGCATCCGATTCATACTTAAACATCTTGGAATGATGCCAAACTTTACGCACACGTCACAATTCACGATACGAATCTATTCCAATGCTCGGAACCCCAAACGGACATTGATAATTCCAAAATTCACTTCAAATCAAACTTAAGAAATTTTTAAACTTCCAAAATGCCAACCTTCCATAATAAGCGTTGAAATGCTCCCAGACCAGTCGATACTCAACCCCAACATACGCCCAAGTCCGAAATCATCATACGAACCTATTGAAACCCTCAAATTCTGATTCCGAGGTTGTTTACTCAAAGTCATACCTTGGTCAACTCTTCCAACATAAAGCTTCAGAATTAGGAATTTTTCATCCGAATCAACTCAGAACTTCCCGAAATTTAATTTCGACCACACGTACAAGTCATGATACATGAAGTGAATCTACTCAAGGCCTCAAACCACCGAACGATGTACTAGAGCTCAAAACGACCGATCGGTCGTTACAGGAGGGAAGCATGGGTGCATGTATCCCACCCCCTCCACATAAATCCGTCCTTGTGGGCCGAGTCGAATATTTTATCTGTTTTTATAATACTCATTTTATACTCATCCATATCCGACCCGACCTGTTCGTTTATCATCCCTAATGATGACCAAGGCCACAACTAGACCCCCCTTTATAATTTAGGGCAAACTTATGCGTAGTATTAATCAACCTTTTTAATAATGGATCTCCCCCAATATTCTATACTTAGTGATTTATTCAGGAAGCAAGAAGAGAAGAAGAATACAGGGGCAGATCGGATGGTGTGAACACTTTAGAGCTCGTTTGGTATGAGGGATAAGGGATAATTAATTTAGGGATTAGATTTGAGATTATTTTATTTTATTTTTTGTTACAATAAAATCATGGTATAACTAATCTCGGGATTAGTTATCTCGGGATTGTAGTATCTTTTTATCCTCATGAAAGGATGGAATAACTAATCTCGAGATAATTAATCATGCAATAACTTGTTTCCCAACCAAACGACCTCTTAGATGTATAAACATATATTTATTGTTAAATCTTAGGAAACAACATTTTACATGTTATAAGGGGAATCTAAAACGCAGTGCACAGACATTTACACATGAACAATAGTTTACGATACAGATTGAACTGGGCTTCTATATTTGTCTGACAATGATTGAAGGACCCCCTCCCTGGATTAGCAAATCGTACCATAATAAGGACGTCCGGATGTAGCGATGTGATACTTTCTATAACTTTTATTAAGTTTTTCCTATTTTATCACAAGAAAAATTCTACAATTGTTAGTTCCACAACCTTTTTGAAACAATACAAACAGCACAAGGCCCTAGCGTGATATTTATGATAGTCGGTACCAATTCCCAATATATAAAGTTCCTCTTTATTTTAATTTGTTGATAAAAAGATGAGAACTATAAAAATTACTGAGAGAATTAAAAGAATTGCTTCAACGATTACGAATATAAATTAGGGACCTCGATTTTAGTCTACAAATTAATCGTGTATGTGTGTGTATCAATTTGCTTCTATTAATTTACTTGTGGAATAAGCATATAGGTATACGCGAGACAAAGAGAAACTAAAGTAGGATTGCTCTAACCAGCGGCGGAGCCACAAGGGATATCAATCGACACCCGTCGTCGGAAAATTATATTGCTAGATAATTTTTTTTTTTATGTATATTTACTGTACGTTGACTCCCTTTAACTTTTTGGTATATCTAATTTTTTATATTCTGGTGTGAAAATTCTGGTTTCACCACTGACTCTAACAATGCTATAATACTTATACAACAAACACCTTGTCTCTAAACAATCATTTTTCCCTAAAAGAAAAGATATTTTGAATGAATTGTTTCTCAATGTCTAATTGTCCAAAAGGAGAGATCATGCTTACTTATATTTTTAAGATACTTCATTTTTCTGAAGTTTTAAATCATTTCCACTTTATGAGCTGCTGCTTAAACGTGGCGAGATTTTCTCTTAATCTTATAGGATGAAATGATGATTGTTTCTAGAGCTTACGTTATACTTTTAAAACGATACTGAATTTAACTCTTACACTTAGTGGTCGTATTTTTGTCGTTCGGATAAAGGGATAAGCATAATAATTCAAAGATAAAATATGAGAATAGTTTATTCTATATTTGGTTAAAGTTTTTATTTGCGACGTGAGTAATCTCAAAACTACTTATACTAAAATTATGGTACTAATTTTATATGACACAATGTCAGATATAATCTCAGAATTAATACTACCTTTAAAGTGAGATAACAATATCTAATTAGCTAATCCCAAAATAAAACAATCAGACGACAAAAAATATCCTTCTCCAAAGCTTTTCTCTCAGGCCCTTTAAGAAGCATGGCGTTAAAATTGAAAAGAAAAAAATATCTAATTTATTTAATGTAAATTCAAACACATATTCTGTATTTACCCTGAATATTCTATTTTAAATCTAATTAACCAAATATCTAAAAAGAGTATTTACTAAATAATTCTATTATTGTTTAATCTTGTAATCCCCACATTATGATTAAAATGATTGCAAATCAAACAACCGGTGTCTTTCGAATCAGGTTAATGGCAATAGTATTCCATAAAAGTATGGTCTAATTGTTTGCTAAACAAGATATTGTGCTGGTGAAATAGGGGGAATTGTTAGGCAATTTTATGGCATGTGATAACTTGGTTTACGTCTTATCACATGTTGGTATTATCTTAATTGAACTTAAAATAGTTTTCTATTTTTGTTTTATTAAACGGACTAAAAAGGTATGATTGTTAGGCTTGACAATTGACCCTTAATTTTAACAATTCCTCATTGGTTTTAAAAGCACTTTGGTTAATGTGCGTTAGTGCACATCGCTCCATAATTATGTAAAAGCTAGACCATATTTCTACTTCTCTCTTTTGATAAAGACCCAATTGCATTTGTAATCTCAAGCCTGCCATTTTGCATCGTTCGAGTGCCAACTTTAACCCTCCTTTACTAAAGTGTACGTGTATATGCAAAAATCCCAAACCACAAGAAATGGAGTATATAGCAGAAAGTATGAACAATGTACTAATTTCATCAGTTTAATAATATTATCGTCCTTTATTATTTTTTAAAAGATAGAAACGCCAAAGTTATGGTTAGGCATTAATGCAAGAGAAAAAGAGCCACAAAAAAAAAAGAATATTGAGTAAAGAGCTTCTTCTTTTGGTAACTATGCCATGATTTAAGAAATATACCAATAGTCAATAGAGTTCGTATTAATATATGTACTTTAATTTACGGTGTAAAATATTATTCTTACTCCATATTACTAATTTCACTCTTTAGGTACCTTAGAGGTGGAGCCATGATTTAAACATTATAAACAGGGCAGCCCGGTTTCTGCTATACGCGGGGGTCCGGGGAGAACGAACCACAAGGGTCTATTGTACGCTGTTTTACCCTGCATTCCTGCAAGAAGTTGTTTTCACGGATTTCAACATTATAATTTCTGAATTTTTAACCGACAAATTCAAGTGTTAATAATCGAGTTCTAAATTTAATATTTATACACATTTAATGAATTTTCTAACATGAATACACTGCTTGAGTAGAAATTACTGGGTTCGGCTAAAAACAGCATGTGGGCTTCTAGCTACGCCTCTGAATTACATTGGTTAATATTAGATGATATGATAATATAAAAATAAATTTACACCTTATAGGAGTACAAGTTAAACTCATATGCGAAAAAATTGGATGAATAAAGAAAAAACTTAAAGCCAAGAGTCATGTTTGTAATATCACATCTCACTTAAAAAGTTTAGGCAAACAATTTTATTTAATTAATATTTATAGAGGGCTGGAGCGGGGATATGTATTTTAGGTTTACTACTGAGGACGTGGATGAGATGTATAAATTAGGGTTTCCTTAATAGTGTAATTTAAATGAATACTGAGGCGCTCTAGTACAAAGAAGAAACAGTAATGAAAACTGTCGGGTATCGTAGGGACGACAGACAAAGGTACGAGTACCCATCCACAATTTATTCACAGAGTCCAAACATAAAAAGCTCACGGCGTTAAGCATACTTCGATTTGAAGCTACTGACCTTTTAACCCTCCCCACAACTTCATCAACTAGTTTATATTTGGAACCTAAATAACTCATATCTTCTTCTGTTTGTCCATAAATGTTTGCCTTTGTTCTTCACTCTTAATAATTGTTTGCAATTTCCATCACTTTTCCATCTCTTAAAAGTGGATGAGGGCTACGTTAGTACGTTTACACACTGTTTAGGGATTACTGAGATGTTGATATGAATAGAGAAAGTTGTTCTTTAAAAGGAAGATTTTCTTTTATGAGTAGAAGATGGAAAAGTAGAAACAAATTAAAACGAGCAGAAGAAGTAAGAGTATTCAGTCTCAGCCCAAGATTTAAGAAACTCTTTCTTCTTCTCCTTTAATTCTCTACAGTATTTTTTAGAGTAATAGTGCCAGAAACAAAAGGGCTCCCCCATCAAGCTTGTGAAAGGTCAAATGCTGTAGCATTTAGCTGCTTATAATTGCAGTTTTTTTAGTTCTTCAAGATTTTATAAGTTCAAAAAAAAAAAAAAAAAAAAAGATGTTCCCTTCTGGAAACAGTAGTGGGAACCCTATTCTCCGGTGTTCAATACCATCTTTTTGCAGCTCTAATTCTTCCTTTCTTGGCATTAATGGCAACCAAATACTCCTTCATCAACACCAAGATCAACTCTCTACTCATTACTTAGCCGCTAATAATGGTCACTTAATCGACAACAACAGCTCGGTGATGTTTGCAAACAATGTCATCCACAACAAGTCAAATAATCAGGAAATTTGCTATCCTTTAAATACGATGATGAAGAAACCTATGAAAAAAGATAGACACAGTAAAATTTTGACATCACAAGGTCATAGGGATCGGAGGGTGAGATTGTCCATTGGGGTTGCTCGTAAGTTCTTTGATCTACAAGATATGCTTGGTTTTGACAAACCAAGTAAAACCCTTGATTGGCTATTCACAAAGTCCAAATTAGCCATTGAAGAGCTGACTACTGCTCAGATCAAAATCACCAGCCCTAATGAGTCGTCAGCAGCAAAGAAAAGTCCTTCATCTATTAATTCAGAATGTGAGGACGTTGTTCTTGCAAGAGCAAAACAAGAGGAGGCTATACTTAATTTGGTTGCGAGAGAGTCAAGGGCAAAGGCTAGAGCAAGAGCTAGGGAAAGAACAATCAAGAAAATCTGGGCCCAAATTGAAGCCAAACTTAACTCATCATCAGTAGTAAAGGAGCAGACTAAGATTGATGAAATTAAAGAAATGATTCACGGATCTGTACTTGTGGAAAGGAAGAATATCAAGTCTTCTTCCTCAACTTTGGGTTTTCATCACCCGAATCTCAGTGGTACTGAAGAGGCTGCAGCTAATTCGAACTACAATAGCTCCTCTTCTAGTACCCGAAATTGGGATCATGATGTTAATCGAACAATAATGAACTCCAGCTTAACTGCAGTTATGGCTACAATAAGTACCTCATCGCAAGGTAAACTTCTAATTCCAAAAGTGTAGTAGTACAATTTAGTCATTTAATTACTTCCACAATTCTCAATCCAATATATATTTATGTCTTCTCTTCAATTTCCAGTTGTTCAAGGTAGCGATCAGAAAGAATGGGACTCATATCACTGCAGCCAAATCTAAAGGTCGGGGGACAGCGTAAGCTAAGTAAAATTTCGTTTCCTGTTTATTAATTTCTAGGTTTAGTACTACTATAGAGGTGCCTTCTGTTTTAGTTTTCGCAAATCCCTCTCTGAGCCACTGGTAATGGATGTTATGGTTTGATTTGGTGCTTAATTTTGTTTTTGTAAGTCTACTAAATATGTATCAACCGGTGCACTAAAAGTTTAGGAGTTTTTGGTGTAGTACTGTATTACAAGTAAATTAAGAATAAGTGAAGTTAAAAAAAGCAACCAGATGATCTCAGAATCTTGGCACTGCTCTACATACCTTAAATTCCGAGAAATTGAACTGAAATCAATGTCCAAGTCTAATTTCCTTTCAAACTGAATAATTAATGTTTGGGATGGGCTTTCTATGGTGAGTTTTCTAATTCATACACATCATTTGTATTTTCTCTATTCCAAAACATATGGGGCTATATTATGTCCTACTTTAGCTTGATAAAAATTAATTAATTAAGCCGGAGGACCAATAATTTTTAACTTGACACTAACAAAAGAAGGATTTGAAAATTAAATGAGATAACGACCCATTTAAATTAAGTGCCAAAACCAGAGAAACACTGAAGTACTTTACATTAACAAAGGAAAATTTTCAGATCAACACAAAACTTACCCCTGCAACGGATTCCGGATTGACTTCCTCCTTGCACAGTGTAGCCCTTAGTATCAGCACTGGATTTGACATGATCATACTAAACCTAGCTACTGTAATTCATAGTTTTAAAACAAATAATTAGCTAAAAGTGTTACTCCTAAAAAAGAAACATTGTTTGTATATATCTAACGTGGATAGCCTCTTTGTCTGCTCAAAGCCACAATTTGTCATCTATATATTTTTTTTAAGGAACATGCAAGCACACTATTGTGTTGTGATTGACCAAGCTACTTGGTTTATTGGGTAAGCATTCTTAAGTAATTGCATAAGTTTTAATTCCTTTTTTTTGTCTTTTTTCCTTCCTGCTTTCCGTGACTATAGATAGGGTTGATCTAATTCTATGTCCTGCATTGTAACTTGTAAGCTCAGTTCCTACGAATCTCTAAGCAAACAATTATACTAAAAGGATATATGGATGTGATCCATTGGCTACCTTCATTTAAATTTTTTAAGGGATATTGCAACAAGGGCTGGGTTATATTCATGAGTACACAAGTTGGTGACCTTAAATTCTTGCCATGTACTGTGTTTTATATATATTTATGTACTCTAATCAGATGCAAAGGACTTACAATATGTGGCAATCAAGTGGTTTCTGTGGGGAAAATGTTAAGGTCTTCTTCTGCTTTTAGTGAATGTTTTATACTAAATGCCTCAGGCGCATTTAACTTGGCTATTAATATTTTCAGTGTTCTATGTTGCAGTAGAATATAATTAGATAGCTGTAAGAATTTAGAACTCTGCACCAGACTAGAAACAAAAAATGATTTAGGTTCAAGGTCTGTTGACACTTTTCACTCTATATTTTGTATCCATATATCTTCTGAAGCCAAAATTTATGTTGTCTACTTATTTATAACAGCATACAATCGGATCCCCTCTCCAAGTTGAACATTTACAAAACGTCTATAATTTATGTAGAAGTTACTTTGTGTTAGAGTACTAGCTATGACAGGTAGAGGTTAGTGTCTAACCCCACCAGAGTGGTGGATTATGATTTTAAAAAAAATAGTTTATGACTTATGACTTCACCAAGATTTTGTAGTCAAAATGGTTAGTCGATCCACCCTAATAACTTAATTTGATACTATTGGCTCTCACTTTTATTTTATACCATGCAACTTTTTCTACTATTTTTCCTACAAGGAGTTAAAGATTACTCCTACTTGGGAGAATTATTGTTCTTAGAAGTTAAAATTGACATGAAAAATATTATCTTTACCAATAACAAGTCCTATCGGACTCGCCATTTCCCAGAATTGGTCCAGTACACATCCTAGTTACTATATACTGACTAATAATCCTATACACATCTTCTTGTTTTCCTAGTTATTTTTCTTAAAAGTACTTTTCAAAAAAGTACTTTCGGTGAGAAGCAGTTTGTGTTTGACTAATTAATTTGAAAAATACTTTTGAGTAGTAATTAGTGTTTGGCCAAACTTTTAAAAATTGCTTCTAAGTGTATTTTCCTCAAAAGTGCTTTTGAAAAGAATTTTTTTTTTTTGCTTCTCAAAAACTGCTTGTACTTGGTCAAAAAAGGTACTTTTGGCCCAAAAAAAAAAAGCTTGGCCAACCAGTCTATAATAATCCTATCTAAAAATCATGCATGTAATGCTTATGTCATGTTTATGATCATCAAGAGATTCCACTTTGATAATAAGACAGACCGTAGGGTAAATTCATGTCTTCTTATTCGAAGTTCCAAGTACTTTTGCTTAAGTTCAAAAAGTTCTGGAGGAGAGGGGAAAAAAACAATGCAAGGGTGAAGGGCCTAAAAGCACAAATGAGCTAGCCTGCTAAAAGATGATGGAACCTGCTAAAAGATGACAAATCAATTCTAAGTTACCAATAATGCTATTAAATGAATTTACCTGCAATGACCTAATTGTATAAGTATGTTTTCCCGTATCAGTTTATAGAACTTAAGCTCTTTTCACTATACTATTATCAAAAGGATTTGTTATTGACAGTGTACAATATTTTTTACACTATCAATAAATCTTAACCTATGATAGAAGTTTGTTATTATTTTTATCAAATTATCAATTAATGTTTATCAAAAGATTTATATATAATTACTTAATAAGTGACGTAATTATATAAATAAATCTTATATCGTCGGTATATAGAACTTATATTCTTTAGGATTTAGCTTCAATACACGGACAGTGTAATAAAATTTGTTCCAACAAGTCTTCATAACAGTAATCAAAGATAACATTTTATAATAAGTGAAATTAGTACAGTCAAACCTCTCTATAAGAATCTCGTTTGTTCCGAATATATTTGGATGAATAGTGAAGTGATGTTATAGAGAACATATATTATAACATAACATAACAATTGGTTCCGAAAAAAGCTTGGCTTTTATAGTGAAGTGTTGTTATATAGGGATGTTATCGAGAGGTCTGACTATAACATGAAAGATGAGACAAAAAATCCTAGTATTTTCTAGATTACTAATTTTCCCTTACTATAGAAGATTACATGTACAGTCAACCTTTTCTATAACAGCCTCGTTGTTCCGATATTTTTTGGATTTTATAGATTAACAGCATTTGATGTATAAATATTATTTGGCTCTTATAGATAAAAATTATCCAAAAATTAATTATTTTTCCTTTTTTAATGTTACATATAAAAGATAAAAAAAATTATTCAAATTTAAAAACTCAAAAAATATGCATATTTCACAAGCTAAATATTGAAGAAAGCAAATACATTATTGATAAATCCATAACTAAACGTATAAAGATTTAAACTCTAAGGCTGACATTTTAAAGCTGCCTAAAAAAATAAATTATTTCAAGATTGATGTAAGAACTTTGTAATTGTAGCTTGTTTCGTAGATTTCATTCTCTTACTAGAGATATAATGCTTGAATTGGCGAAGATTCGTATCCAAATTTAAGCAAAAAGGTATCCAATAGTTTTTCCTCGAAGATAATCTAAGAGCTTAACAATTAAATTTTCTATCTATAAATATTTTTGAAATTTTTCCAATGGAAAAGATATCATGTGCAAATCTTCAAATCTTATATCTTATAGTACAAAATAGAAAATTTATTTAATGAAAAAGATTGTGTGCATATTTTTAGAATTATTAATAATAATCTTAAAGATTTTATATGGCTGTTATCGAGGAGTAATTTTATAAAGAGCGTTCTGCTATAAATATGATTAATGTTGTTATAGATAAAAAGTTGTTATAGAGAGGTAAAATATAACTTAAAAAATCGGTTATGAGGAAAACTTGACTTTTAATTTATAGTGAATACTATTATATAAGGATGTTGTTATAGAGATGTCCGTCTGTAATTACCTATCAAGTACGAATAAAATAGTATAAAATTTCTTTACACTATCCACGTATAGAAGTTGAATTCCTTTTTGATTTAACTATTGTTAGAACTTCTGGGAGTAATTGCTTTTAAAATTGAATTTCTAACTTGTGAAGGAGAGGGTATCAAACTAAATCAAAGCTATTCGATTACTCATATTGAGGGACACCCTTCCTTCTTGTCCTACTGTATATCTGTCAGCACTGACATTATGAGCATGTCAACTGAACGTACTATGTGTTTAGTAGTATGTCAAAATGCTACGCAGTTCACTGAAACTCGTGTAAAACTTTGATGGGAGATCATTGACTGTCTCCCAGTTAACTAGACAGAAACTTTTAATGCAAATCATTTGGTTGGCTTAAATCTGGGTGCAGTTTCTTTGACTAGCAGATATATAACTATGTGCACCAATTTTGAATTGGATGTAGTTTTGCACTTGTTGTATAAAGAGTTTTATTAGGTAATACTTTCAAAACTAACCACAAGTAATTATCATTATTAAACATGAATCAATAACCTCCAGAATATGTATGTGACATGTTTCAACTTTCAACTAGTTAAACTAACACTAGATGTAGAAATTTACACTTATGTATAAAACTTTAATCTTTTGCCGAAATAGATAATGGAAAATAAAAAAAAAAAATCTTTTGCCGAAATAGATAATGGAAAATATTATTTAAGACTACAAAAATATTTTCTCTCAAAACCACAAGCTATAAAGTTTTTTTTTTTTTGGATCTGGGTAGGGTGGCCAACGGGCAAGTCGGATTGGATATGGACAAGTCAAAATGGATAGTGTAAAAACAAATAAAATATCCGACCCGATCCATATTTAATATGGATAGAAAATGGGTTAACTCGTGGATAATATAGATATCCGTATTATTTATGGCTTCTTGAATATGATTACTTTTGGGAAGAATTCCTAGTCTACCAAACTTGAGGAACCTCCAATTTGAGTCTTTGCAAATATAAAAGTTAAACTCGTTGATTATCCATTTCTTAAGTGAATAATATAGATCTTATTCATAGTTAACCTATTTTTAAAATGTTCGTTATCCAATTCATTTTTTTCGTGGATAATACGAATGAATAACTATTTTTTAAATTTATTTTACCACCAATAGAATCTGGGTGCTCAACTTTTTTTATTTCCTTTCTCCAACTAATTATGTGAGGAATGAATGAGTCCTTTCTCTGTGTTCTCATGATATCAAAGGCTGATAGGGTTGTGATGTAAACTAACAAGTGTTTAACACACGATATATAACTTTTTTAACACTTTCAGGTTAAGTTGGCCTACAATAATATATACTCTTATAGCTTTCTTCTAAGGGAATCTATAGCTTTTTTCTAAGGGAATCTTAGAGAAATGTCTCAAAAAATTCCTAACTTAAATATCAACTTCTAGCCATTAACCATAGACTTACCAAAACTAACTAAACACATATAAAAATTAAAAACTCAAAGAAATAAGGTTCTTTCTCTCCAAGAATCATACACAGATCTTCTTCCATATTTTCAAGCATGATTAGCAACATTAGATGCAAGACGAAAAAGAAATTTCACGGATAAGGTAGCAAATAAAGTGATAAAATACAAAAAATTATATATATAAGATTCCAAAAATCTAAGCAAAAAGGACTTTTTTCAATGAGTAGGGTTGAGATTCATTGAAAACATATAGATGAGTCAATATACAAAATTTAAGGAAAATTGGGGGTGATTTGGACTGATTTGGTATCAAAATTGGTAGTTAAAATCGAGTTCAAAAAATTCTTCTACGACACCTGTATCAAACATGTATCATGCATGTATCTCACACGCTGGTATACATGGATATACATGTAATACACATTTGATACATATATGCTATACAGTGTGATACACGTATTATTTTTTTCATGTTCATCTTTTACTTCAAATTTTCAATTTAAATCACCTCAAAACTCCATCAAATCGCCCCAAAACTGAGATTCAAGCTCTTTAAGATGTACCCAATCTATTCTAATAACACCCACTCAAAAGAAAGCAAAAATTTAATATTTTTGGCGACAAATAGCTAATTGGCGACTAATATTAGTAATATTTTATGAATTGACCAATTTTTGTAATAAGCTACCTATAAATGAATATAGCTGGTATTTTCCCTTCTTCTAATTAGTCTAGCTCGATGACATGCATATATTAATTAAAAAAAATTTCCCATTTTGAATATTGAATGGTACTCATCTTTTTATGTTGTATGACACACTTTCTTTTATAGTTTGTCCGTAAGAATGTTACCTTTTTATATTTAAAAATAATTTAATTTTAAAATTCTCATTTTTTCTTTAGTGAGATGATTTGTAGTCAAACAAATGTCTATAACTTGTTTTAGACGGGAATTATTTTTTTTCTTAAACTCAATGCTCAATCAAAACAAGCCATATAAAATGGGATGAAAGGATTAGATTCTAAAGAAACTTTTCAAGAAAAGAAGATTGTGCGGAAAGAAGTAACTAAGATCAAAAACTTTGTGTTACGTAAAAACTTCTAGTTAAGAGTAAAATAAAGTTTTAACATAAATTATTTCAAAATATAAAAATGTATTAATTCTCTTTTACAAAATTACAGTAATTAGTTTCACAGGGTAGTATAGCTAGAAGACAACAGATAGAGGTAATGGAACTCAAGTCTCAAGTACTCGATCTTAAGCAGCTTTAATTTTGTTTTCGGACTACGGTCAGGGATATTTCTTCATTATTACACCTTACTCTCTAGAAGACAAAGGAGGAAACCTAATTTTTATTTTTATTTTTTTTTAACTATTCATGATCACAAACACGCGAGTAGTTAAAACTTAAAAGAGCATAATAAAGCAGTAAACAACATTCAAAAATTTAAAATTACAGACATGTATATTTTTCAAGTAAACGTATATATATAATGTCTAAATCGGACAAAAATGATATGCAACTTTTTATCATTTTAAGTACTCCATCTCTACACCAAAAGACAGTAGTATTTCACAGAGATCAAACATATCCCTCGTCTATAACGTAAAAACATGCATGTGTCCAAAGCTACACTTTAGAATTGTGCTCTTAATTAGATCCACCTAAAGCAGAAAGTAGAAATCTTGAAAGAATATGAGGTTCATACATACGTACCTTGAACTCAAATTGGTTGCTTCGGATGAGTCTCATTCGCCATAAGAAATGCATTCTTTTAGATTTTGTGAGAAAGAAAGAGAAATATGGAGTTTAACTTGACGTTTTTGAGGTTATTCCTAAAGGTTTTATTAACTATGTTAAGTCAGCTGGTCAGACTTATGTTCTCTGATGGAGACCATGAGTCACAGATACCATGATGTAAATTACCCTTATTTAATTAATCATTTCACTTCTTGAGTCAAATTAAGGGAGAAATGTAATGAGTACTACACTTAACCACAAAAAAAAGGTAATGAGTACTACAAGTACTCCTACATTTAATTTAAAACAACTTTTTTTTTCAAATAATAGCTGGAGTTCTATATTTTAATAATTTAGTTAATGATATCTCTCTTCAAATACGCTGCTAGAAAAGAAAAGATTCAGTACCTAGTTTTGATATCTAGCTTAAATCCGGGAAAGAAAAGACAAATAAAAAAAGAATAACTCGGGAATGCAAAAGGAAATATATATCTACAGTTATTATTAATTAAAGATAATAAGAGAAACAAGCAACAGAAGAAACGTTTAGACAGGAGAAGCTTTAGTTTCCTTTTTCTTCCCTCGGTAAAAGGTACTGTATTCATTTCCGTTAGTCACAAATAATAAAATTTGCGTAGTAACAGTATTCTTATTGCCCCAGCAACCAACATTAAAAGAAAGGTATAGGATTTGGCAGTTAGTAGTACTGATGAGACGATTTATGTGATGCTATATAAGCTAGAAGGCTAAGGGGTTAAAAACTTAAAATAACATTGTTGGACTAAATCAATCCAAAGATACTCTTATCACAATGTAATATTGTACGTTTTGTCAAGTCCGTACAATTTTTCTCAAAATAACTCACATCATTAAGAGATCCATATACCTTATATGTAAGCTCCAAATGGCCCCCTGCTACGATATGTGTGTGTCTCTGACGCCCACCACCACGATCTGTGTGTGTCTCTGACTAGCTTCTTTTTGTTTGTGTGCGTCTGAGCTCGTAAGGAAAAGTAAATCGAGTCTCACGCCATCACTCTACCATCGTCATACTTGTCCTGCCGAACCTGAGTTCTAGTACCATTTGTTTGGCTAAACCAATCGGTGTTGGGCTAAACTAACTCAAAGATACTTTTCGTTTGGTGTGATTGTCCGCATTAAGTCAAGCACACATAAGTTTCTCCAAAAGGTGTCAGACCATTAAGAGATTCTTACATTTTATATCTAAGCTCCCAATCTTTTAAGCTACCAATGAGGGAATTTGTTCATGTACCAACACACCTTAAGGTGGTTACTTAGTTGAAATAAAAAAAAATTACAAATCTTAATGGACTAGTTAAGCCAAATCCCTACGCGTTCAATGAGAACTTCTAATTACATGCGAAATAAAAGAGACAAATCTCCATTCTCTTTATATTGTGTTCCTGGATCCAACTTAATTACAATTGAGACACGAGAATTAGTAAAGATTAATATTTCATATTTTCTTTTTCACGAAAACTAACTGGTATCCTTTTTCTTGCTAGCTCACAAGTTCAAACCTTAGACATCTTTTTTTTCCCTTCTAACTTCTTTAATTTGTCCTCATTTATACTTACAAAGAGGGTCACTAGCTTTGTAATCTCACTACCCTAATTACGGCGGTGAGGCTTGCTATAAATTTAAATATCAACTAGTGGATGCAGCATGGGATCGTTACGTTGATTTAATTCGTGGGTAGCTTTGAAGGTCGAGGCATGGTTCAGAAAGCAGATCAGATGGGACAGGCGAGATTTGTTTAATTAGTTTAATCGATTCTGGATTTTGTAGAATATTTTTCTCTGCAAAGTTTGACCGAATATGGCCATAAAATATTGACGTTGGAGCTTAGGTTAGCCATCATGAGTAGTTAAATGGTTATTCTAAACGAGTTCCGTGCATATTTACTCAAGTCAAATCATACTAGTATTATTTTATGCTCCTATATGTATAGCTTTAGGTTTCAGAGATGAATTTAAAATGTCTTAGGCCAGACTTAGAGATATCTTTTAGTTCACTGCAGATACAGATGAGTTGTACGCCCATATCTTAGCTAGAGAAGCACGAAACCCAACTATACTTTTACTACAAGATTAATTCGACAACTACTAAGTTTTTTTTATTTATATTTCAGTTTCAATTGCAAATATCTCCGTTCTTGTGCTTGGTGAATTAAGACATGTTGGTGCTTGTTCAGTATGTTCGTGTCATATAATGCGAGGAGAAGGCTGAAAATAGGGATTCAGGATGATTTTGGGTACTGAAGAAACTGTAGCTGGGGATCGGAAGCTAGAAAACGGTGGTGTAGAAACTCCGGTAGGGCCAAAAACGCTTTTTTTGTCAAAAATGTTATTTTTTAAAAATTGAGGTGTTTGGCAAAGCTTTTAGAAGGAAAAAAATGCTTTTGAGCAGAAGCAGAAACAGTTTTTGAGAAGCAGAAAAAAATAGCTTCTCTCCGAAAGCATTTTTCTGAGAAGCACTTTTGAGAAAAATACACTTAGAAGCAGTTTTTAAAAGTTTGGCCAAACACTAATTATTGCTCAAGTATTTTTCAAATTAATTAGTCAAACACAAATTGCTTCTCACCAAAAGCATTTTTTTTAAAAGTATTTTTGAGAAAAATACTTTTCAAAATAAGTTGATTTTAGAAGATTGACCAAACAACCGATCATTCAATCAATCAACAACCCCTCGATCATATTAATATTTGAATCCACTAATACTCCCTTTGTTTTAATTTTATGTAAGCATATTTAATCAAACACAAAAATTTAAAAAGAAAGAAAGAATTGACGTGTTTATGGTCTAAAACATGTAATAATTAAACTTGTAATTGAGGATAAAATAAAAATTAAATTATTTACAAATTAAAAAAGTTATCATTTTTTTTAAAACCGAGTAAAAAATAAATAAACTGAAACGAAGGGAGGAAATCTTATGTTTCCACTTGGCGCTATTTAGGTCCATTTAAGATAATGATCATTAATTGACATGACATATAGCTGCAACCTTGAATCTAATCGGATCACACTAAATACTAGGAGAAAATCTGGTATGGTGCTAAAGGAATGTATGGCTAGCCCATGGGTGTTAAAAAAGCAAGTGAGTTGAATTTGGACATGTCAAAATGAACTTAGTTAATATCAATAATTCACCCAAAGATTACTTAATTTGCGATGAGCTGTGCCAAGATAGATTAAAAAAATTGGTCATAACCCAATATGTCGAAGTCTTACTAAATTTTATTTTGTTTGTTTTATTATAATTTGTTGAATTAAAAAAAAAAAACTAGTATCTCTCTTTTTATTATAGCTAAGTGCAACATATCAAACAAAAAAGGAAATATTGATAAGGTTCATGGGTCAATTTGTGTCACATTCTTAGCACTAACTAACTAACACTTAGATATATAGATAAAACTTGGCGAGTCAAAATGAACTAATTGATAAATAGCAAATTATACTTTTATGAGCTAATTTTATCACCAATAAAATTCATACTCAATTGCAAGATCCAAATTAGTGCGTTCATCAAGTATGCTTCTATTAGGGATCGCAAACGAAATGGACGGGTGAAAAACGGGTAATGTCAAAACGGATAAATTATCCGGCCCCACTCATATTTTATACGGTTAAAAAACGGGTTAACCGGCGGATAATATGGATATCCATATTATCCATGATTTCTTGAATATGATCACTTATGGGAGAATTCATAATCTCTCAAACTTGAGGAACCCCTAATTTGAATCTTTACAAATGTAAAAGTTAAACTTATTAGTTATCCATTGGTTATCCATTTTCTATATGGATAATATGGTTCTTATCTATATTTGACCCGTTTCTAAAAAATCTATTATCCAATCCATTTTTAATGATTAATATAGGTAGATAACTTCTTCTTTTTTACCATTTTGCCATCACTAGCTTCCTTGTATGCTTTGCAGTCCAAGGGGAATTAGTCAAGCTTCACCACAGGGCATTTCGCCAAGTCCCTTAATTCCTTCCCAATCCTCTCCCCGTGTATACCTTCCCCCTCCTATAATTTCAATTTTCCTAGGAGTTCAAGGGTAGAACCTAGTCTTAGATTGGGTCGAGATAAAAATTTGGAATCAAATTTCTTGTAATTTCAAATTCAGATGTGTATAATAAGGTGGTAATCGGGCATTAGTTCTTAAACATGTCATAGAAAGCAGATATGCCTTAAATTGGAAGTTTTGTCAAATCTGACTTTTTTATGTTTATGATAGTCCATATAAGTATTTGTCTAAGAACTTACAGTAAAGATGTAGTAATTAACAAGATTTAATTGGCATGGTTCAATATTGGTTCGAATCAACTAATTGACAGGTATTGTTTAGGAATTCGTTCTTTTTCTGCATTTATACCAACTAAAATGAAATTCCTATTATTCTCAACCACATCATTTTCTACATATGAATAACTTGATATTTCTATTCTTGGGTTACTATACAGTAACACTTCGAGCTGATCATGTTATTCTTTTTTCCAATTAGCAATAAATTATTTCGTGGTCTAAAAGTTTCAGATCCAGAATCTTACTTTTTAGCAACATAAATAACAATTAAATGAAAGAAGCAAAAAGATCTAGTTAAAAGCGGAGCAAAATTTAAAATCAGAAGGAAAATTAAACACTTTTGTTTAATGTGTAGCCTATTCGTCTATACTTCGAGCTATTAGAATTTTTGTCATTCACATGCTCGAACCCGAGAGTTACTTTCACATTTGGAAATTATTACTATGAAATATGTATCTGGCAGTGATAATCATACGCTGGTATTTATGTAGCATGCCAGAACTAGACAATTGCAAGCAAGTTGGTAACTAAAAGGGGGAAAGAAATAATCTAATTTACAACTGGTAATTGAAAAATAGTCACAATTTAAAAAATGATCGAAATTTAATCACTTTTTCATGTAATGATAAAATCTAATAAAAAATACTCTTAAAAATCGGAAAACATTCCAGCATAATATGTTGGAGTTCGAATTTTTTACATATGTGAAGTTCCAACATAATATATTGAAAGTTTATACGTATGAGCTCCATAATCTAGTATGTTATACTGAACTTTTCGTGTTTAAGCTAGAGTCATTTTTTTTCAAATTTTATCTCCGCATAAAATAGTGATTATTTTTTATTGACTTTGTAAACGTTGTCTATTTTTCAGTTACCCGTCCAAAAACTGGCTAGCCCATGCTACTTTCAGTCTTTCACGCTTAAAAGTTGAAGAATTAACCCAAAAACCGTCCACCCAACTACTTAAACTAAAAATAGCCAGTAGAGGTATAATATATGCATAATTTATGTATTATATATGTATAATTATATATAATTAATTTATAATCTATATATATATAGTTAGAAAAATAAATAATGAATATTGGCGGCTATTTCTGTAAAAGTCCCTTAAAAGTCTCCAAAATCCAGAGATCCATTTATGCCATTTTGGAGAGTAAAAATTGCATGGGGAGCTCTATTTGGTCGCTCCTTTTTTAACTTATACCCGTTTTATTTTTCCGTTTGCATCCGTACCCATTTTTTTTGTTAAAATTATTTTTAAAAAACGATTTTGCCCTTCTTTAATAAAAGAATATTAACAAACTGCAGGACAAAAACTTATGCATATTTAGGCTGATATTTTAGCAAATAAACTAAAAAACTTCAGTTTGTTTAAACTGAAAATTCGGATAAAACTCAGGACAAAACTGTCGACTGCGTTACAAAACTTCAGCATATTTTGGTATGAAATTTTAGCAAATGAACTAAATAACTTCAGCATGCATTAGCAAAAACTCTTTAGAAAATTACATACTGCAAGACAAAAACTTAAGCATGTTTAGTCTGAAGGTTTAGTAAATGAACTAAAAAAGCTTCACCCATATTTAGTCTGAAGTTTTAGCAAATGAACTAAATAATTTCAGCATGTTTTGTCTGAAATTTTAACAAATGAACTAAATAACGTCAGCATGCATTAGCAAAAACTCATTAGAAAATTACATACTACAAAATAAAAACTTAAGCATGTTTAGTCTAAAGTTTTAGCAAATGAACTAAAAAACTTAAGCATGTTTAGTCTGAAGTTTTAGAAAATGAACTAAAAAACTTAAGCATGTTTAGTCTGAAGTTTTAGCAAATGAACTAAATAACTTAAGCATGTTTAGTCTGAAGTTTTAGCAAATTAACTAAATAACTTAAGCATGTTTAGTCTGAAATTTTAGTAAATGAACTAAATAACTTAAGCATGTTTAGTCTGAAGTTTTAGCAAATGAACTAAATAACTTCAGCATGTTTAGACTGAAGTTTCAGATAAAATTCATGACAAAACGGTAGACTGCAGGATAAATAACTTCAGCATGCATTAGCATGAAGTTTTAGCTTCAATGTGAAACAACTTCATGCTATATCAGCATGAAGTTTGTTTCAACATGAAACAACTTCATGCTACATTAGATGAAGTTTTAGCTTCAAGTTGAACAATTTCATGCAAGTGTGATTTTGAAGATAAATTTGGACAAGTTTCTGATTTTTTTATAAAGTTGATGAGAGGATAGGAGGAGATCGTTTTATATCTTTTGTCAGGGGTATAATTGTCATAATATTACGGATTTTTTGTGAGATTGCTACCAAATTAATAATTTTTAAAAATATGGTACAGGTTAAAATGTGGCACAAATATATGGTACGGCCGCTAATCCACTCTCGGAGATCATGTTAGGCCCAGATACACCATAGGTCCATAACAAGAAGAGGCCCAGCTACAAAATTCATAAACCCAGTTCTGCCCCTTCTTTTCTTGTTCAGAAAGATTTGTTTCCTCTGAAATAGTTATACAGAGCCAGAAGAAGAAAAAGAAGAGAGCAATGGAAGCTTCAAAGACAATAGCACACGAAATCGGGGGAGTGAGAAATGATGCGTTTCGATTCGGTCTTCAGGGTGTTAAGAGCGACATCGTCGGATCTCATCCTCTTGAGTCTGCTTATCACTCTGTATTATCCCTTCTCCACACTATTATGTTCTTTTGCCTATTCATATGTTTCCTCTGCTTGATATTCTGATTATTTAATTTCCTTTTTTTGAGAGCAGACGAAGGTTAGGCAGGAGGAGATGAAGAGGAAGGTACTTGCTAACACTTACGGGTCGGCTTTACCTATGAAGTTAGAGCTCGATCGCCAAATTCTTTCCAGGTTGGTGTTTCTTACTTGTTAAATTTTTTAATGGATTAATAGACTCTAGCTGTAGTATTGTTTTGGTGTAAATCCTCTGGTGAATGAAGGGTTTTGAGTTGCAGAAGCACCCCTTTTTTGTGCTCGCTAGGGTTTTATTCTTATTTTCAGTTTTACTATTGTAGAAGTGGAAATGGACTTGAATAGAGGCTAATTTAATACGGATATAGATGTAGTTGGTTGATTGATTTTCCAATAAAGTTCTCAACTTATTGTTTTATCAACAACTACTATGCCTCAATCACAACTTTTTTGTTTAGATTGGGTAAATTTGATGGGCTTTTATGCTCGTGGGTCATGGCCTGTGACTCATTTTTCCTTTTCTTCTTTGGATTTCAGGGCTTAGTCCAATTAAACTGAAACCACTTGTTAAGTTGATTTGAGATATACTTAGTTAGGAGCTCTCTCCCTTTGTATAGGTGGGGAAGGCTGTCTGAATTAAGCGAGAGTGAGCTGGGTGTGTTCTTACAAGCGTTAATTGTCCGTTCCTACTTCTAGCTGATATCATATTCCTTATGTTTCTGATGTTTATATCAGCTTCAAGCCCTCCCCAAGATGGATAGAAGAGGCATTACCTTCTCAAAAAAACAAAAAAACGATATAAGAGGCATGCCTTTTTTATTTTCTCCACATTTTGTAGAGGTGTAGTGCATCCATCATCGTGAATATGCACTAAGGTTTTATCACTTTTATGTGGGTGGAACTAAAATGTCAAGTATCATACTTAACTGTTATCTTGATAGTTGTTAAAACGAGAAAGGAAGGTGACTTACTGATACCTCTCCTTCAATATAGCAGAACTAAATGGACTTATTCTGTTCTAGTTTAAGTGATACCAAAGACCACATCTCTGGTCTAATGGTATTGGTAAGACTAGTAGCCTCCATTATCACCATAGTTAAATGCCTGTGACTTACGGCAAGAAGCTCAGTTTGTTTTGAACTTACACTCGATCACTCATATAATTTACATAAACAATTGTATGGCCAAAAAAGAAAAATGATAGGCTATCTTCAATCTCCAGGTGTGTCTACCTGACCCTTAAGCTACACATACGAGCACTACTCTTAACTCTCAGGCCCCTCAACCCTAACCCTCTCTGTTACTCTATTCTCTCCACTTTGCTCCTCTTGCTTGCAATCCTCTCCTTCACACAATCATGTCCAGCGTCCTTGTCAATCTCAACACCTTTCACAACTTCCAAAAAGATATAGGATTGATCTTGATTGAGAATTTGGTCAAATTGTATTCAGCATTGACACAGTAAGACAGGGAGGTTCGTATTTTCAAATTAAAGAATATGTTAATTTAGTTGCCAAACTGGAATAGGGTAAGTTGTTCAACCAAAAAACCCCCATTAGTTTTGATAAATGGGAACATTGACAAGAAAGGTGGTAAAATAAGGGCTAAAAGTGGGAACATTAGGCTTAGAATTTGCAATTGAAAACTTACATCATTTATAAACGAAGAAGGCTTTGACAAAGGCCTTCAATTTCATCTTGCAAGTACCATTTCTGAGAATAATATTTCTTTTAGACTAGATAAAGAAAGCTCACCAGCAGGTTTTCTATGTAAATTCCTATATTTTTATGCCAACTGTTCAAACTTTACTGGCTTTCTGGGTTTCAGAACATTATACACATGCAGGGGGGAATCTGTTTGACAGCAGAAGTTTTAGGTCTTTCTTTGTTCTGAATCTCTTTTCCTTCTCAAAATTTGCAGATTTCAGAGGCCACCGGGCGCAATACCATCTTCAATGGTGGGTTTAGAAGCCCTAACCGGGGGTTTGGAAGACTTTGCTTTTGAGGACTACCTGAATGGTATTAGAATCTAATGCTATACTTTCTGGTTATGGTTTTGCTGCTTTTTATTAAATAAAAAGTAAAATCACTGCATGTTGACTATGCTCTTCATTGGGAAATGCCTTTAGTTGATCTGCCATTCATCTGGTTGCTATTGACCTATAACACTGGAGTCGTTAAAACAAATAAACTCATAAGACACTGGAGCAAAATTTCTTATTGACACAGCTCTAAGGTCTAGTAAAAATGTTTCAGTTTATTTGGGCAAGTTTAAACCGGCATTATTTTATGGATATTCTCCCTTTGCTTCATTTTATATGACAGTGTTTGGATATATTTTGAGAAACAGGGGCGTACACAAAATTTTTTGTAAGCGGTGTCGTATTTACATAAATAATAATATATAAATAACTATTATCTAATATTATTTTTCCATAAGTTGAAAGCCTTGGCCCAATGGTTTAATTGAATATTATTGCAAAGGGAAGTGTAAGTTCAATTCTTTTTAGCCTTAAATTTTTAACAAAAATGCTCGCTCAAAGATGTTCAAAAAATAGAATGTATAGGTCCAGCCTTGAACCAACAACCTTTACAAGCCCAAATATGAGCTTGATCAGTGGATCAAAAAGTACTTTTTGCTAGGAATAAGCGGTGCCATTATTATACATTGCTTTATTTTTACATAATATTAGTATAAACATTTAATATTATTCCTGGCGAAGACACCGCTTCCACCCTTGTACATCCGCCCCTGTTGAGAAAGAAAAACCTTTGACAGATGAGTAAATACATATAGCATTCTGAAATTACCTTCAAATAATGTGGTCTTTTACATGCACTATCATTTCCATAAGAGTATGTCATTAGGAGCAACATTAGAGTGTTAAGGAGTTAGAAAGTGTCAATCTTTTCAAATTGGACTAAAAAGGAAAGAGAGTCATGTAAAATTGAATAGATGGAGTGGTAATTCTCTTTTGTGATTGTCTTTGGAACATCTGGAGAAATTCGTTTGTCATTATTCTTGGAATTAATCCAAGGTAAAACTTGCTTCTCTGGTACTTTTCCATCCGATTTTTTGGTAAAGTAGAAACTAGACAATCTGCTCAGCCTGATTAGACCCTGATCTACTGCTTAAGTCGTATTATGTGGCATCAGATTGGATCAAAATTGATTTTATTGTACATGATGTGTGAACTTGTGTCAAATATTTCATCCCACTTGCTGGATCTTGTTGATGCTAAACGTACAGGAAACATTTCCATTGGTTTAACTAAGTTCGTCAGTGAATAAGAATACCAGTTTCCTCTAGCCATGTAAGGCCTTAGCTTTAGTTTTGGGTTGTTATTCTCCTTATGTTTCTTGTGCTAATTGAGTACTGGTAGTAAGGTTCTGCTCCTGTTCAGCTTTGTGTGGAATTCTCGGAGATACTTCGAGATGTTGGTGAGGGAGGGATGATGTTGGATACCATCAGTTGGTCTCGACTTTGAGTGTGTTTTAAAGTAAAAAGTCTGTATAAATATTAAATAGACATACTCGAGATATCAACTTAATACGTGTTTCTTGATGCTTCTTACAGATCCCAAGGATTCTGAAAGTTTTCGTCCAGTTGACACGTATCATGGCATGGAAGTGCGCCTTGGGCTTTCTAGGGGACCTGTGTGTCCCAGCTTCATTTGAATCATTCGCAATTAATTGAGAATCTGTAACTGATAATGCTGCTGCTGTGTACTCTTCTCATCTTCCTTAAAACATTGTGTCATTGGGTATTTTAATATAGTTGGATTTTGGGAACAAACAATTACTGATTGTTTTTTCTTCCACCATCGTTATTCTTCTTCCTTCTTTCTTCTTTCTTTTATTTCCTTCTCGTTATCTGTTTCACTGTGAACAAGATTTCACATGCGTACACAATTATTTCTCATTTCCTTATCTTCTACTGGCGGGGCAACCATTACTAGCTCCAGCTCCACGTCTTTCCTTTGTGACTGGAAAACTGAGGGTTGATCCAATCTCTCCTCCCTGTAATCTAGTAGTATTAAACATTTTAGGGATTAGGGTAGAAGAGATCTATTCTGGCTCCGAACCTTAACTCGGTTCTTCTTGCAGTCCAAATTTATGACGTGTACGAATTTGTCTGTTTGTTACGTCACATTTAATCCAAAAGGGCATGTACCATATGAACTCGTGTTTTGTTTTTTCTATCACTTTACTTTCTCCTCTTTTTGTTATATGTGAGATTTGCCTAATTAATATGTCATATATATTCCTTTCTTCTGAAGTTTGTTAGCTTACAAAATTGTCAAGCCTTTTCCTTGCCCAGTCCTCATTAGCTCTCCCTCAATCGTGAATGCACATTTAACTTGATTCTATTACAGTGGTGATGAAATTTTTCGGAGGCTAAAGGTGCAATTGGTCTAAGTTGTAGTTCTAGTCCATTAGCAACATTCATAGCGGAGTACAATAGGGAAGTCAAATTTTGCATTGTTATAATCAATCGATTCTTGCTTATAACAAACTCAGTGTATTCTCATAAATGGAGTCTAGACAATATAAAATTGTTTGAGAGTCACAAACTATCTATACTTAAATGCATCCGATGTTTATATTAACCCATCAACACATATTTTAATATATATTTCACTACTAAACCATGATTAATTAATGCATATACTAGCAAGGTTTTATCGAATCAAAACACGGACAAAATAACACTTGGAAGATACTTACGTTTGAGTTGTCATACTTTGTTCAGCAACAAGTAATTATTCTTATAACAAGTAAATATAATTTCCTTATTACACGAACAAGCAACATGAAGCCTAAGAAGATTTTAACATGTAATTAGGACATTGAAGTACTCCCAATAGTTTTACATCAAGTCATGATAATGGCGAGAAGTACAATTATACAAGTACAACGGGCTAGAAACTAGAAAGAAAAAGAAAAATAGTAGTCTACACAGCATCCACCATTAAAAATAAAAAAGGAAAAAGTTACGAGTCGTAAAACTATAGCCGTTATTTTTAACACTCCTAGCTGAAGCAGCACTGTAAAACTAAAGCAGCTCACAAACCTTGCCACCTGAAACCCCATCTCTGATTCTGTCCCCTCAACTAAAACCCTAGATTTCTCCCTCCCACGGCCTTTGTTTAATCCTACCTCCTCCTTCTCCCATCCATTCCACTCAAATCCCAGTTTTCGTACCATTTCTCTCTCCTATGGACTCTCGCCGAGTTCCTCGAACCGTAAGCGACCCTAAGGTTCGTCAAGTCGGGTTCTTCGCTCCACCCGACCGTTCCCAATCGGGTCCTAACATCCATTTTTCCTCTTCTCCTCCCGTTTCCGATCTATCCCCTTCTGGTAACTCTCTTTCCCCCGTTATGATCCCTCCTCCACGTCATCTCTCCGCCGACTTATCCCTACCCCGTCCCCCTCAGGCACCGTTATCCCCGCTGCGCCGTGATTCTATCCCCGTCGGCAGCTACAATCCGTCTGAATTCTCTTCTCCCACTACCACCGACTTCCCCGCTGATGATTCATCCTCTCCTGGCTGGCATCGCAGGGGTAGTTCTGGAAAATTTGCTACTTCTCTTCCCTCCGCAGGATTTGAAATGCCTGCCGCCAAGCAGAACAGCTTTACGGTCTCTAGATTGACTACTGTCTCCAAGGCTAACGTGCCTTTAGGAGTAACAGGTGTTTTTCTCTCTTCCCTTTTCTATGTCAATATTAGTACCTTTTTGTCAAATGTCAATATTGGTACCTTTCTCATATTGATAAAATTAGCTGTGTTTTAAATTTAGATAAGGATGGGGAAGTGCAGAAAGAACGAACTGCTAGTTCGAAACCATTGAAAGAGAAAACAACCAAGGCCGAGAGGCGTGCTCTTCAGGAAGCTCAAAGAGCTGCAAAAGCTGCTGCTAAAGGTTTTTTTTTTATTTCGAGATTAGATTTCATGGCATCTTTTTTTAAATGCTCTTTTTTCCTTAGCGAAATTAGCTATTAGTACAAGTTATGATATTGTTATCTATCAAAAGAAAGGTGGATTTATGGTGCTGTTATTTGTCTTACAAACGAATAAGGAATGGTTATATTTTGTGTGGAGGCTCATTGTTTGAACTAGGGGATCATAGTCCTTTGTTAATATATTGTTTCTTTTACATGCTAACACATGTTAAAATTAGAACTAATTGGTTTAAAGAAATATTGCTGCTTATATTCTTGGAGAGGATGCATTTGATTAACCTTTTGTTAATCAGTGTTTTTTTTTTTTCTTTCCATCTATTTTACTATGAGTTTTAACTTTGGAACATATGATGTTTTTGGAAAATCGAGAGCTGCTAATTTGGCCATTTGGCTGAGAAATATTTAAAGCACATCTATAAGCTCTACAAATTTAAATTTCTTCCTTATGTTTGTTTATGGGGGGGGTTAAAATGGCTGTAACAACTAATGTCGTCCTGTTGCGTTGATATTGTCCGTTCTCCACTTTGTCTGTACTTGCAGTTTAGTGCCAGCAAAGCTGGCTTTTTTAGGTATCGTTTTGTTGCTGGACGCGTCTTGGCATGCCAGATTTGTATACCTTAAAATGAATGTGAAGACAAGATCTATTTAGTAGGGCTTCCATCTTAATATTTCATGGATCCACAGTTTGAAGAATGTGTTCTTCCTATGTAGTTGCAGGCATGGGAAACTTGTTTGCCTCGTGTGATTTCACTGTTGTAATATTATCTGATATGTCATGTTTTTTGTGGAAGAAACTGTTTCGGGGGAGTGGGGCAGTTAAAAGACAGAGATGTTGGGGAGCTGACCTCCTTGCTGCGGATTCTGCATAGGTACTTTAGGAGTTGATGGGAGATTTCACTTACTCAGCTTGCTTTGGGTGGATAGTATGGTGGTTTTTGTGGTAGGGAATGACTAGATCAACTTCTGAATGGATAAACAGTGACTTAAATGCATCAAAGAAGGAAAAAACATAGAACTTATGACTTCATGTTAGTGGTTGAGGGAGATTGTACCCATACCAGTTTGATGCAGTATGGCATTTCTATGCGCTGCTCTCCACAATTCAGATGTCCTATGACATCCAAACTCTCTTTTGGCATTTCTATGTCCTTTGCTCTGCCAAGTATCATCCCTTGTTAGGATTAATATTTACAGAATTTCTTATCTTATTTGGACTTGATTCTTTAAATTCAAAAGGCATACTTTATCGGAATGTGTTGTGTATTAAAAATATTACTGCAGGGCAAATGCTTTTGCTTTGTTCTTCGATTCAGATTATGTCTGTATCCTTTCTACAGAATCATAACACATATATTGGGTTGTCGTGATGATTATATGCCAGCGGAAGGACCTAAGACCGCCACTGCTGCTTCTGGAGAACTTAAACCATCAAATTCAAACCCAGTAAAGATTGCCAAGGGCACTTCACAAAAGAAAGAAAGCCCTCCTGTTGCAGCTACTGAAAAAAAGGGCAGTGATCGTGCAACAGATAAAGATAGGAAAAAAGATGTTCCTCATCCGCGGATGCAATTTGATGATAAGAGTCGTGTAGAAAAGGCGAAGAAGCGCTCTGTAGTAAAGCAAACTGAAGCAAAAAACAGGGTTGAACTTTTTAGGCATTTGCCTCAATATGAACATGGAACAAGACTTCCCGAGCTTGAATCAAGATTCTTCCAACTGGATCCAGTTCATCCTGCTGTTTTTAAGGTATACCCTGATTGTGTTATCTTTCTTTTCCATTTTATTTTACTTTTTTTCATTTTGGGTTGGGAGGAAGGACTTTTAACCACACTGTCACTGTTATGTTGCTTAAATTTAACCTTTAGAGGCTTCCACGGTTCCACCCCCCAAACCCACCATCCCCTTTAAAGAAGGGAATCAGGGTGAATTATGGACGCTTAAATCTGGGAAATGTAATAAGAACTGTGTCGCATCAGGACACCTGAAGAATCAAGGAAGGCTGCAAAACCTTCTTTGTTTTTTTGCTACAAGGGTATATGATTGACTGGGAGCTAATATCCTGCTAATACTTTAAAACTTCTTGCATTGAAATCTTGGATTTTCTACTTGGTACTAGGTTGGGCTGAGATATTTGGCTGGAGATATATCTGGTGGGAATGCCCGCTGTATTGCAATGCTTCAAGCTTTTCAAGAGTCCATCAAAGACTACTCAACACCCCCAGAGAAAGCTCTTATAAGAGACTTGACTGCAAAAGTTAATTGTTATGTTTCATTTTTGATCGAGTGCAGGCCCCTCTCAATCAGCATGGGGAATGCTATTAGGTTCCTTAAAACTAGGATTGCCAAACTGCCTTTGACCTTGTCAGAGTCAGAAGCTAAAGCCACTCTTCTGACAGATATTGATCGCTTCATAAGTGAAAAGATAATACTTGCAGACAAGGTGATAGTCAAGCATGCAGTAACTAAAATAAGGGACGGTGACGTTCTTCTCACATATGGATCATCCTCTGCTGTTGAAATGATTTTGTTACATGCTCATGAGCTTGGCAAGGATTTCCGTGTCGTAGTAGTAGACGCACGTCCAAAGCTTGAAGGGAGATTACTGCTTCGCCGGTTGGTGGGGAAGGGTGTTAAGTGTACATACACTCATATAAATGCCATTTCATATATCATGCATGAAGTTACTAGAGTACTTTTGGGTGCTTCATCAGTTTTGTCCAATGGAACTGTTTATTCAAGGGTTGGAACTGCGAGCGTTGCTATGGTTGCTCATTCATTCCGGGTACCTGTCTTGATATGTTGTGAAGCGTATAAATTTCATGAAAGGGTTCAACTTGACTCGATTTGCTCTAATGAACTTGGTATGTGCCCCACCCTCAACCCCCCAACAAAGACGGGGCACTAGGGGTTTAATTGTTTTTATGCTGATTGCTTCCTTCAGGGTTGGTCATACCTGAAGGAGTGTCTGATGGTACCCTGTTTCTTACTAGCTCAGCCTTGTGTCTGTACAGGTGATCCAGAAGCTATAGCTAAGGTTCCTGGTAGAATGGAAATTAACCACTTGGATGGTTGGTCTAACAGTGATAATTTACAACTGCTGAATCTGATGTAAGTATCATTATATCAGATATATGATAGGAGTATTCGGTTTTTATTGGCTAACCAGTCAAGTTTCTAGAACTTACTTCTTATTTTCAACCCTTACAGTTACGATGCAACACCTTCAGATTATGTATCAATGATAATCACGGATTATGGCATGGTAAGTCATCAATACTCGTGTTTATATCATTTCCTCCCTGGAGATTTCTTGAGGTAAATTAGCTGAACAAGCATGATATTGAGTATAACTTGGAGTTCATCTCAACATATGCAGATCCCTCCTACAAGTGTTCCTGTTATTGTTCGAGAGTATCGCAGAGAATATCTATGGACATGAAAGGAGCACAACTGAGAGCTACAAAGATCTGATAGTTGCCTCGAGAAAAGCAAAGGGAGACCTATGCACCAGTTTTGCGTCCCCCCTGCTAGCCTGCATCTCAAAGATATTGATAGGGACATGGATTTGAGACCTCTACCTTTGCTTAACATCTGTTAATTTCTCCTTGGTTCATTTTTGGGATAATGATTTTGAGTTATGTGCCTCAGGTTTTGGGTTCTCTATTTTTAGCTGACCTGACCCCATGAAGAGTGCGATTTCTCCGCCTCTCAGGGCAATTTTGGGAATGTAATCAGATTTGCAAAATTGTGATCAGATTTTCATATGAATAACAATTCATGAAGCCAGACACCTTCCTCCGCTCCTGGGCCTAGAATCATGTTTCTTTCTGGTGTATTTTAATTTTTAATTTTCTTGTCAACGAAAAACATGTTGCTCTTACATGGGCATGTGGGTTCAACTTTTCTATTAGTCTATCAGGATGCTTAATACTCCATTTATTTTTCTGATAGAAAAGGAGGAACTAATTATACTTGTTCATTAATGGCTTTTTTATACACCACCGTGATGTTATAGATATATGTTGTAACGATTCTGAGAGCCAGGATTTCCATGAGAAGGAAAGATTGTTGCACACGGATTGACCCAATTTGATCTTTGTTGAGGTTATGTTTTAGGAAATAAAGGGGCGAGAAACAATATCAGGGGGCGCTAGAAAATTTAGACGTGACCTTCAATACCAAAATAGACAAATGGTGAAATTAGTCTCAACGACAGATAGAAGATGAACTTTAGATTCGTTTCTTGAAAGGTTATAGTCGAACAAACTAGCAGAACCACACAAAAAGAACAAAGGAAATATCTATAGAAATTAGTCGAGTCCGGAACCAAAATGTGTTTCTCTTGGACTCAAAGAACAATAATGTGTATAAAAAATAGTTGATGATCATTTTATATATAACGCCCTTTTAAAGGGCGCTATACCTTAATGACCTTTTGCAAGTATAGCGCCCTTTTAAAAGGCGCTATAGTTGAACCTGAAAAGAGTGGGAATATATAGCGCATTTTATTAAGACCGCTATACTATAGCGTCTTAATAAAAGGCGCTATACCCACATAAAAATCCGTCCCCTTCCCTTCCCCAGCAATCCAGAAACTCCCCCCCCAGATTGACCCACAAAAAAACAAAAACAAAAAACAACGGTCCCCCCCCTCATTGCCAACGAAAAGAATCTCGAGTGGAGCCCACTGGTCCCACAAAAGTATAGATTCTCGGTCTCACATCCTAGCTAAGGCGTTATCTCGTAGTGAGTTGCTCGTTTCGGCTCCAAATCTTCAATTTTCCAAAAACCTTAAATCGAGGTATTCCGATTTAGTTTTTGTTAAAATTCGTATAAAAAATGCATATTAGTTGTTTTTAATGTCCTCTATGTTATTTTGTGATTGTTTTGCGATTTAATTAATTTGTTATTTTTTATCCGGGCTATAGTATTAGTGTGCTAAAAAAATTAGTAAAATAGAGAAATTATTATTAGTTGTTAAAAAATACTATTAATTAGTTACTTTTTACTGTGGTATATGTATTTTCATGATTGTTTTTTTTATTAAATTAATTTATTGTTGTTATCTGCTTTAGATTATTTATTTGCTAAAAGACTAGTAAAATAGATAAATTGTTAGTTTAGTTCCCTGTAGTGGTATCTTGTGGCCTAACGTAGTGCTCGTATTTGTAATGTAGTGCCCTTTAGCGTAGTAAAATGTAGTGTCCGTTAGAGTAGTATCCTTATAGTTATTGAAATTAATCATTTAAGTATCTCTTATACCCAATAAATACGTCAAAAAACTGATAGTTCAAACATAAACTCTGTCCAATTCTAGTCAACGATCGTAAGAAAATAACATGAGAAAACAATAATATTTCTCGGACTAAGTATTTTTATATGAATATTTAATAATTAAATCATGTATAGTTATGAAAATTAATTATTTAATTTTATTATAGTAAAAAATAAATGAGTCGTAAACAAAAATATATAATAATAAAACTAACATAGAAAATAATAAAACTAACATATAAATTAATAAAACTAACATATAAATAATAAACTAACATTTAAAATAACAGACCTATTGAGTGATAAATCGGAAAAATTTTCTCATCATGAACATAAGAATTCGGGATACCTTGGAGCTACTGGGCCTCAAATATCGAACCCGGAACCCATATGTGAATATTTAATAATTAAATCTTGTATAATTATGAAAATTAATTATTTAATTTTATTATAGTCAAAAATAGGTGAGTAACAAACAAACATATAAAATAATAAAACTAACATGTAAAATAATAAAACTAACATATTAAAGTAAAATAATGTAATTAATATTGTTCAATTTATAGTAGCCGACATGGAGGTTCCGCCTTTGTATCCCTGGACCTGCCACGCTAGAGCTACTGTTGCTACAGGGCGAACATAGGTCGTCCTACATATGTGAGGGACAGTTACTGGCCCAGACGTTCCGCGCTAGGAGAGTAGACGATATGTGGGGCTTTCTTAGGGCCCACCCTTTCCATCCTCGTATAGTCAAACGCCTCCAGGATATGGGTTTTAATAGGATTGTGGAGATCGGCCGGCTGCAGCTGGATAGGTCGTTGATCATGGCCCTAATAGAGCGGTGGCGACCGGAGACGCACACATTCCATTTGTCCATTGGTGAGGCCACTATCACGCTTCAGGACTTGGAGGTCTTGTATGGGCTACCCGTTGATGGATATCCTGTTGCTTTGCCGAATGCCATCAGAGAGTATACGGGTTTGCAGTACTTGGAGATGCTGCAGCGGCTCACCGGTTTCCAGCCACCGGACGAGACTGCATTGATTGGGGCCAGTCGTCTGCAGTTGAAGCCCGTCCGGCAGCATTTGGAGGCGATGCACGCTGACATCACAGATGATACATCGGAGCTTCATATTCACCGGTACACGAGGTTGTTGCTGCTTATGTTTGGAGGGGTTTTATTCCCGAACACTTCGGGGAACCTAGTCAGCTTGAGATTTCTTCATCATCTTGAGCGGCTAGATGATTTACATCATTACAGCTGGGGTGATGATGTTCTCGGTTACTTGTACAAGCAGATGTGTCGGGCGAGTATGGGCACCCAGCGAGACGTTGCTGGATTTTTGCCACTGCTACAGGTGAAAATATAGTCGAATACTCTATTCATTATAACATACTTAGTAAAAATATACCTTAAATTTACGTCCACTTTGTATATTAGGTTTGGGCCTCAGAGCGGTTCCTGCAGTTGTTGCCACCTCTACCACCCTTAGCTCCGGGTGCACCACCTCTGTTTCCTCCTTTAGCTAGAAGGTGGGTTGATAGGCGAGGATATGGACGGGAGTACGTGGCTCGACATAATCTCCCCTATTGTAGGGATTTGTTGGATTTGCTGGAGGGCGCACAAGTAAATGTATACCTAAGTTTACTTGGCCTCGCTTCATATGTGTTGCGTATACTCACGTTTTCTGTTGTTACTTAATAGTTCATTAAGAGTCCATACAACGACGAGCTAATAGATGGTTTGCCTGATTATTGCTCGACCGACCGAATTATGTGGAGCTCTTCCGTCCCGTTGATGTGCCTTGATATTGTCGAGTATCATGCCACCGAGCGAGTACTTCGCCAGTTTGGCCGCCCGCAGCTTGTACCGCCACCGCCCGCTTGGCATATGACACATTACCAGCGGGATGGTCGTTCCAGGGTGTACCAGACATATATGACATGGCTAGAGGCGCAAATCGATAATTGGGACCAGCGACATGACCTGATTCCGCTCCCCCTACACCTGAGCGGCCGGATGGTGAACATGAATATATGGCCTGGTACTGCAGCGTTACCCGACTTTTCATCGGGAATTCCGTTTATCGCATTGGCGGTCGGTACGTTCCATACGCCGGGAGGCACGAGGCACTGGTATGTTATTTGGTATACTTACTTATAACGTTAACCTAGCGTTCCGTAATTTATATTTTACATGTTGTGCAAGCTATTGTCCTACATATGTTCCACCAGTTGGGACTGCAGATGCAGCAGTATACCGGCGAGGGAGCAGCTGCTTTGCATGAGTATGGCCGGCAGGTTACCGATTTGGCTTCCCAGACATTGAGGCGAGCCCGAGATGATGAGTGCTTAGGATACCAGGCTGATTATGTATTAATCAAAGCAGTACCATCATGGGCTAGCAGTAGAGCCGGAACGTAGTTGACGTGGCAGGCATGCCCCCACGAGGTAGGGATGTCCCACGAGGTAGGGGTGTCCCACGAGGTCGTGGAGCTCGGCGAGGAGGTGGTCCCCAGCAAGGGAGCGTTGAGGCACCTATTGAGGATGTTGGAGTTGATCAGTCGGGTGACCTCCATGAGTCAGACCATGCTCATAGTGATATGCCGTCATTCAACCTTCAGCTTACTCTAGGGACTTCACAGGTGACCCCGTTAGCTCCATTGTTGATCGCGGGCACGACCATTACGCTAGAGGATTGGGATAAGTATTTTCCTGATCCTCTAGACCCATCGACCGTTGTTGATGATCGTCCGACACGAGATGTGGGGCGCCGACTGAGTTATGGCTCATCATCGAGAGATGCTGAGGATCTTTCACAGGCGCAGGTTTGTTTATATTACTATTATTTATATTTATTTTTATCCCATTGATTAGCCATAATATCTTTATGTTTTTTTTATGGTTTCATCCTCGCCCGTCATGGAGGCCACTTTGTGCGATACTGACCTAGTTGCGTCGGATGATTATATTCAGGATCCCGACGATACCATGGTAAGACAATTTAAATTTTTGTGACTTAACACGTACATTACTAATATATAAATATATCATATACTAAAATATCTTATTATTCTGTAGGTTAATGCTGGACGACAGCCCCTTCTACCGAGCCTGCCAGTCCTACTAACGATCGTGCTGCAGCGCATCCTCCGATAAAGAGGCAGTGTAATGAGGATGATCTTGATAGTGTAGCCTGGCGGGATGGGATGCGCCTCAGGTCAACGACTGCATTAAAGCATACAGGATGTGGGACACATTGATTTTTTATATTTTATGTACATATGACATTCAGTAAATAATAACACCAATTTTTATTGTTTACATTATATGCGCATTATATTTTTATTTCTCCGATTCTTCGTTATTTTAATACTACAACAAAGCACAAATATAGCAACTTAACATCATTTAAATTCAGTACAACCAATAAAAATACATGACACGGAAAACATAAAGATAAAATACTATACTTAACACATACATGTGTTTGTTTAGTCACTACCGCCTATTATTATCTGCTCCAACCACTTAAATTTCTCTTCCAACCTATTTTTTTCTTCTTCCGCCTCTTTTAGTTTCTCATGCATTGCCGCAATTTCTCATTGCATTTCAGAGATCTGGTATTAGTATTCACAGTTCATATTCCAAACATACTGCAAACATGATTTGTAGTATTCCTGGTTAATGGGTTCATCATACCATTCCTCAAACATACATTGATTTCCGTTATTGCATCCAAACAATTGTTGACATATCCAGTATCTGCGCCCAACATTACCATCTGACCAACATGCTTTCAAAATTGCACATTTGCCACAATAGCACCTTGGTTGGTCATTGCGTCTAGACATTTGTTAATGCAAGAAAAATGAAAAATTTATGGAAAGTTTTGCTATTTGTTTTGGTTAAGCGCAGATAATAACTAAAATACGCTAGTTATTTATAGGCAAGACAACACACATAACGTAGTATTTCACCGCGCTATGCTTCGCGTGTTAAAGATTTTTTCGGGTACAAAACAGCTTTTCCAGAAGATAGCTTTTGTAGGCGAGCATCTTTTTAGGTCAACAAGACAACACACATAACGTAGTATTTCATCGCGCTATGCTTCGCGTGTTAAAGATTCTTTCGAGTACAATACAACTTTTTCAAAAGTTAGCTTTTGCAGGCGAGCAGCTTTTCAGGTCGACAAGACAACACACATAATGTAGTATTTCACCGCGCTATGCTTCGCGTGTTAAAGATTCTTTCGGTTACAATACAACTTTTCCAGAAGATAGCTTTTGCAGGCGAGCAGCTTTTTAGGTCGACAAGACAATTATTTTTTTAAAATGGGTTTATGTTAGATTGTTTTACTGAAGTATTAATATTAAATATTAATAAGATTTAACAGCAATGAAAATATAATTTTATTTCATACATTCTGCAAGATAAACAAGTACATAAACTTATTACAACCACATTACGGAAACAAAACACTACGTGTATCCTTGATAGTTGGGCACATTAGATGAACTTCCACCAGGAGCTTGATTACCACCGCTACCCAAACCAGTTGAAAGACATTTACGACGGTCGTGTCCTGTTTGCGAGCATATGCCACATTTGCGCACATAAACGATATCACCAACATCCATTTGGTTCCGTATACATGTTCTTTTTTCCACTTGTCGTTGACGTACTGTTACACCCTATATTTTTTGTACGTAAAACTGCGTCGTGAGCAAAGTAATGTTGGACCCAAAAATGATATCATCTTTGAAAATATATAAAGCAAGTTAATCATGTTACCTCGGAAGTTACAAATATTGAATATCATGAACAACAAGTACAAAGAGGGTTGGAAGGTTTAGAAGCTAAAGGAATTGAAGAAAATAATATTTCGTCGAAAGCCGACAAATTGGGAATGTTATAGCATGTAGTTTTGGGATGAGACTAGGGTGTTTTACATGATAAGGAGGTTATGTTACGAGTTATTTTATTCGTATGATAGTCGTGTGTTATGTTTTGAAGTGAAGCGAGTGGTGGAACAAAAGTTGATGAAAGTCATCACAAGTTACGTTCATAAGTTTTACTAAAACTTTGGGTCAAATGTAACTGCAATTTTCTCCCAATATACTTATAGTTATGGGGTTTTCCACCCATCAAATTAAATATCTATGAGTCTACTTTCCAACGTATTAAACCGTTTGTCAATACGATATCGTAGCAGAGAGATATGAGCATTTTTGCGAGACTGCGCAGACTGTCAGCTACTTGCTTAAACGAGAATCCAAAACTGGGCCAGTTCGGGTCGCTCAAAGAGGCTTTTTTAAAGGCATATCCCCTTCATATATTAGGATGATAATAGGGCAAAATAACCAGACTTAATCTCTGCAAAAATCTTCCCAAATATTTCCCACAAACCCCAGTTGATTTTCTCTCCCTTTCAAGTTCTAATTGGAGGTAAAGCCTAGAGTTTGAAGAACCAAGATAGGAGCTGGGTTATCCCACAAATAAGGTAAGTTTACTGCTATATTTCATCCATTCTTTATAGTTGTAGATTCATGGTAAGTTGTTTTATATTTGTAAGAACTCACGGGATGGTGATCGGAAGCCGTGAGTTCGAGTTATTCACTTGTAGCGGACTATTTTATGGATTGTTTTGTGGACTATTTGATGTTGCTGTTGGGCTGCGTGATTTACTACTGTTTTGTGGAGTTTTAGAGGAGGAAGGTTTTGGAGAAACACCACATAAATGCAGGATGTTCGCAAATTGTCTTGTAAGGTGGCCCCATGGCCAAATTATGACATTATATGTTCAGAGTCCCTTAGTCGCAATTTGGTACACCAGGTTAGTTGAGGCACCGGGTTCCAGTCTCGCTCCCAGGTCGGGGTGTGACAAACTTGGTATCAGAGCAGTTCTGTCCTAGGGAGTCTACAAGCCGTGTCTAGTAGGATCTTGTTTATAGATGTGTTGTGCACCACATTATATAAGCAGGGAGCTACAGGGCATTTGGGAGTTGGTTACCCATCTTTCAAATCTAAATCGTGCTGTAGAACTGAGTTATAAGAAATTTGAGTTAAACTTACGTGTTGGTGTTTTCATACACAGATGACGGTGACTAGGAAGACTACGGCTAGCCAGAGGGGAGATACAATAACAGGTGAGGGGACCGGTAGGGTACCCCCAGTAGATGGGTCCCAGTCTGAGGCCCAAGGCGAGACCCCTACTCAGCCATTACCGGCTCCTCCACCACCTGAGGAGATTCCTAGGGATACCACACATCCAGTTCCCCCTCCACTTTCACCAGATCAGGACTTGAGGAGTGCGGTACATTTGTTGACACAATTGGTAGCTACCCAGCAACAAGCTAGGGCATCAGCTAGTGGAGGATCTTCTGAGGGGTCTGGGAGTTCAAGGGTCCGAGAGTTTATTTCTTTGAGTCTCCCAGAGTTTACGGGGTCAGATCAGAGGGAGGACCCGCAGGATTTCATAGATCAGCTTCACAGGATCTTTCGGGTTATGCATGCCACAGAGAAAGAAGCAGTTGAGCTAGCAGCTTTTCGACTCCGAGATATAGCCATCCTTTGGTACGAGGGATGGGAGAGGTCCAGGGCACATGATGCACCACCAGCTAGTTGGGAGAATTTTTCAAATGCTTTCCTTGACCAGTACTTACCGCGGGAGATCCAACAGGCTCGGGTCGATCAGTTTCTAGCCCTTAAGCAGGGCAATATGAGTGTTCGAGAGTATAGCCTCCATTTTGACTCATTAGCCAGATATGCACCATCCATAGTTGCTACTATGCATGACAGGATCCATAGGTTTATAGCAGGGTTAGCCCCAGAGTTGACCGAGGCATGTGCCACCGCTGCATTGCATGATAATATGGATATCTCCCGGATTTAGGCATTCGCTCAGAATATAGAAAGGGGTAAGCGTCGACAGCAGGGTACAGAGAGGACTGAGCAAGGGCAGCATAAGAGGATGAGATTTCCTAGGTCTCAGGAGCAGTCTCAGGGTAGTTATAGGCCCCAGTACTTCGGACGGCCACCTAGGCCTCCGCCACCTCAGTTACAAGGTTACAGGTATGACAGCTATACTCAATCAGGACCAGGTGAGAGCTCACGGGCGTCGGTTTTGCAATGACAACGAGGTTCAAGGCAGACATGGTCATTTTCGCCGCGGTGTGACATCTGTGGTAGAGGACACTTGGGCCAATGCCGAGCAGGTTCTGATGCTTGTTATACATGTGGACGTCCGGGGCATATGATGCGAGATTGCCCAAATAGAGATTCTGGTGGTATGGCACAACCAGCAAGTTCAGCGACAAGATCATCCATGTTGGTGCATCCTTCTGGGCGCGAGTCTCAATCTTCGGCTGGTAGAGGTCGAGGCAGAGGTAGAGATTCCAGTTCAGGTGTTAATCAGAATCGTATTTATGCTTTAGCGGGTCGACAGGACCAGGAGTCTTCACCAGACTTTGTGACAGGTATATTGACCATTTTCTCTCACGATACTTATGCCTTGATAGACCCAGGATCTACTTTATCATATATTACCCCATTTGTCGCGGGGAAATTTGGTATAGTACCTGAAATACTAAGTGATCCTTTTGCAGTATCTAAACCGGTCGGAGAATCGATTATTGCTAGACGGGTTTACCGAGGTTGTACGGTGGCAGTTTGTAGTCGTCAGACCTTGGCTGACCTAGTTGAGCTAGAGATGATGGATTTTGATGTTATCATGGGCATGGACTGGTTGTCAGCTTGCTATGCCACAGTTGATTGCCGAGCAAAGGCAGTCAGATTTCATTTTCCAGGTGAGGCAGTCCTTGAATGGGTAGGTAATATAGTGGCACCCAGAGGTAGGTTTATTTCCTATCTGAAGGCGAGGAAAATGATTGCAAAAGGGTGCATTTATCATATTGTGCGAGTTAGAGATGCAGATGCTGAGATATCTACACTTCAGTCTATTCCCGTAGTCAATGAGTATGCAGATGTGTTTCCAGATGAGCTTCCAGGTATTCCTCCAGAGTGGGAGATTGATTTTAGCATCGATTTGCTTCCAGGAATTCAACCAATATCCATCCCTCCGTATAGAATGTCACCTGCCGAATTAAAGGAGTTGAAGGAGCAGTTAAAAGACTTGTTGGAGAAAGGTTTCATCAGGCCCAGTACCTCACCTTGGGGTGCACCGGTACTCTTTGTGCGGAAGAAAGATGGCTCGTTGAGGATGTGTATCGATTATAGGCAGCTGAACAAGGTAAGTATTAAGAATAAGTATCCACTTCCAAGGATTGATGACTTTTTTGATCAGTTGCAAGGGGCTAGATTTCTTTTCAAAGATAGATTTGAGATCGGGATACCACGAGGTCAGAGTTCCGGAGAAAGATATTCCGAAGATAGCCTTCAGGACCCGATATGGCCACTTCGAGTTCCTTATCATGTCCTTCGGGTTGACGAATGCACCCGCCATATTTATGGACTTGATGAATAGCCTATTCCGGCCATTTTTAGATCTGTTCGTGATAATATTTATTGATGATATTCTGGTCTATTCAAGTTCAGAGGATGAGCATGTGGACCACTTGCGAGCGGTACTCCAAACCCTCCGTGATCGTAAGTTGTATGCTAAGTTTTCTAAATGTATGTTCTGGTTGAAGTCTGTAGCATTCTTGGGGCATATTATATCCGATGAAGGTATAAAGGTAGACACTCAGAAGATTGAGGCCGTGAAATCTTGGCCTAGACCTACCACTCCGACAGAGGTTCGTAGCTTTATAGGCTTAGCAGGATACTACCGGAGGTTCGTAGAGGGTTTTTCTTCCCTTTCGGCACCATTGACGAAGTTGACGCAGAAATCAACTAAGTTTCAGTGGACGGAGGCTTGCGAGCGGAGTTTCCAAGAGCTTAAGAACAGGTTGACCTCAGCGCCAGTTCTAACACTTCCAGAGGGTCAGAGGGTTATGTCGTGTATTGTGATGCCTCAAGTGTCGGGTTAGGATGTGTCCTAATGCAACATGGGAAGGTAATTGCGTATGCTTCAAGGCAGTTAAGGAAGCACGAGAAGAATTATCCAACCCACGATCTCGAGTTAGCTGCGGTTGTCCATGCACTTAAGATATGGAGGCATTATTTATATGGTGTTCATGTTGATGTATTTACAGATCATAAAAGTCTGCAATATATATTCAAGCAAAAAGAGTTGAATTTGCGACAGAGGCGATGGCTTGAGTTATTGAAAGATTATGATGTTAACATTCTCTACCATCCAGGGAAAGCTAATGTTGTAGCAGATGCCTTAAGCCGCCGATCTATGGGTAGCTTAGCACATGTAAAGGCCGAGAAAAAACAATTAACTAGAGAGATTCATCAATTAGCTTGTTTGGGGGTTCGGTTAGTAGATTCCGACTATGGTGGAGTTGTACTCCAAAACACTGCAAAATCATCTCTCATAGCTGAAGTCAAGGAAAGGCAGTACGAGGACCCAGAGTTGGTCGAGTTGAGAGAGCGAGTCCCGCAGCAGAAGAATCCATTGTTAGAGCTCAAGGGAGATGGGGTTCTCAGATACAGGGGTCGTTTGTGTATTCCAGATGTAGCAGGGCTACGAGACAGGATTATGTCAGAGGCACATTATTGGTGGTACTCCATTCATCCTGGGTCGACGAAGATGTATCATGACATTAAGGATGTGTACTGGTGGAACGATATGAAGAAGAACATTGCTGAGTTTGTCACCCAGTGTCCTAGTTGTCAGCAGGTGAAAATAGAGCATCAGAAGCCCGGAGGGCTAATGCAGACTATAGAGATCCCGGCATGGAAATGGGAGGCGATAAACATGGACTTTGTTACGGGTTTACCTCGTTCTCATCGTAAGTTCGATTCTATATGGGTGATAGTCGATAGGCTCACTAAATCAGCTCATTTTCTACTGGTCAGATCTACATATACAGCAGAAGATTATGCAAAGTTATATATTAAGGAGATAGTGCGGCTACACGAAGTACCAATATCTATTATATCTGACCGTGGGGCTCAATTTACAGCACATTTTTGGAGGTCATTTCAGAGAGGTCTAGGGACTCAGTTGAATCTCAGCACAGCTTTTCATCCATAGACTGATGGACAAGCCGAGCGCACAATTCAGACGCTCGAGGATATGCTACGAGCATGTGTGTTGGACTTTAAAAGAAGTTGGGATGAACATATACCTCTTGTCGAGTTTGCATATAATAACAGTTACCACTCCAGTATCCGGATGGCTCCGTACGAGGCTTTGTATAGGCGTAAGTACATATCTCTTATAGGGTGGTTTGATGTTGGAGAATCTGGGTTACATGGGCCAGACCTAGTTCAGCAAGCAGTAGAGAAAGTAAAGCTTATCCGGGAGCGACTGTTGACAGCACAGAGTCACCAGAAGTCATATTCTGACGTGCGGCGACGAGACTTAGAGTTTGAGGTTAATGACTGGGTATTCTTAAAGGTATCCCCTATGAAGGGCGTGATGAGGTTTGGCAAGAAAGGCAAGCTTAGCCCACAGTATATTGGGCCTTACATGATTATTCAGAGAGTGGGCCAAGTAGCTTATAAGTTAGAATTGCCCTCAGAATTGGAGTCAGTCCATCCGATTTTTCATGTATCTATGCTACGGAAGTGCATTGGCGATCCTACCAGAGTGGTGTCCACAAATGATGTACAAATTACGGAGGACTTGTCATACAAGGAAATTCCAGTTGCCATCTTAGACCGACACATTCACAAGATACGAAATAAGGAGGTAGCCTCCGTGTAGGTTTTATGGAGAAGCAATAATGTGTAAGAGATAACATGGGAAGCGGAGGAAGAAATGAAGTATAAATACCCCCACCTATTTCAAACTGAAGATATGGCTCGAGATGGGATGCTACAACACAACTCTATTCAGGCTAGTAGGTCATCAGGTAAGCTCTTATTTTCTGACTTTCAGTATTTATGATTTACGACTCTTTGAGGCAAAGTATTGTTATTTATAGACATTGGCATGTGTGGCATGCATAGTATATTTTTTGGCTGCATGCAAGTTGGTTATAGTCTAGTGTACGGAGGAAACTCTGGCAAAATTTTTCCAAAGTTTCTAAAAGTAAACATTCGAGGACAAATGTTCCCAAAGGGGGAATGATGTTACACCCTATATTTTTTGTACGCAAAACTGTGTCGTGAGCAAACTAATGTAGGACCCAAAAATGATATCATCTTTGAAAATATATAAAGCAAGTTAATCATGTTACCTCGGAAGTTATAAATATTGAATATCATGAACAACAAGTACAAAGAGGGTTGGAAGGTTTAGAAGCTAAAGGAATTGAAGAAAATAATGTTTCGTCGAAAGCCGACAAATTGGGAATGTTATAGCATGTAGTTTTGGGATGAGACCAGGGTGTTTTACATGATAAGGAGGTTATGTTACGAGTTATGTTATTCGTATGATAGTCATGTGTTATGTTTTGAAGTCAAGCGAGTGGTGGAACAAAAGTCGATGAAAGTCATCACAAGTTACGTTCATAAGTTTTACTGAAACTTTGGGTCAAATGTAACTGCGATTTTCTCCCAATATACTTATAGTTATGGGGTGTTCCACCCATCAAATTAAAAATCTATGAGTCTACTTTTCAACGCATTAAACCGTTTGTCATTACGATATCGGAGTAGAGAGATATGGGCATTTTTGCGAGACTGCACAGACTGTCACCTACTTGCTTAAACGAGAATCCAAAACTGGGCCAGTTCGGATCGTCCAAAACTGGGCCAGTTCGGGTCTCTCAAAGAGGCCTTTTAAAAGGCCTATCCCCTTCATATATTAGGATGATAATAGGGCAAATTAACCAAACTTAATCTCTGTAAAAATCTTCCCAAAAAGTTCCCACAAATCCCAATTGATTTTCTCTCCCTTTCAAGTTCTAATTGGAGGTAAAGCCTAGATTTTGAAGAACCAAGATAGGAGCTGAGTTATCCCACAAATAAGGTAAGTTTACTTCTCTCTTTCATCCATTCTTTACAGTTGTATATGCATGGTAAGTTGTTCTATATTTGTAAGAACTCACGGGACGGTGATCGGAAGCCGTGAGTTCGAGTTATTCACTTGTAGCGGACTGTTTTATGGATTGTTTTGTGGACTATTTGGTGTTGCTGTTGGGCTTCGTGATTTACTACTATTTTATGGAGTTTTGGAGGAGGAAGGGTTTGGAGAAATACCACATAAATGCAGGATGTTGGGCTGGTCGTTTGTCGTAACATTTTCGGGGTTGTTGACACTACTGCAGTGGTCGTTTTGTGTATGAAGAGATTGGGTGTGTTGGTCTATTTTGTAGTATTGTGTGGTGTACATAAGGTTGGAAAATAATGTATATATGTTGTTATTGTTGTTTTTGGTATTGTTGGTGTTATCTTGAATTTGGAGGAAGTAAGGATTATAGGGCAGATGTTGTCCGTTTTAATACAAAATAAGCATGTCGTTCGTTGTGCGATAGTTATACGTTTCGTTACTTAATGATAGTATTATTATCATTGTTGTAGATTAAGGTGAGAAGAGGCGAGTTCAACTTGATGATTGGAAAGAGTGTGATAAGGTATGTTAAGGCTAAGCCTTCCTTTATTTTGGCATGATCTCGTAGCTACATGTGTTAGTAATGAGACATAAAGAGAAGTTCGTATTCATGAATTTATTCACATTATTCTAGTCTCATAAGTTACAATATTATTCCTTATCGAGACTTTATATTCAATTTAGTATTATCTTCTTCCAGTCAAGAGAGTAACAAGCCTATGTATATAGTATTACAGTATTTTCATTACCATCGAGCTATAATCGATGGGCAGGCCCCTATTGGGCAACCTCTGATCAGATGAAAATTTATATATCAAGCCTACTGTGGCCGAGCGCCTATGAGTGAGCCCAGCATGATCGAGATACATAGCTTAGTATGGTCGAGCGCCTATGAGCGAGCCTACTACGGCAGAGCAGTTATATATACCGAGCCTTATAAGGCCGGACAATTATTTTACTTACTATATTGAAGGAGTTGAGTCAGTATCAACAGGTAAGTATATCTCTAGATCATCTTTGACTCCCAATTACTTTCAGTTATTATATTATCAGTTCAGTTTCAACTTTCAGTTATGTTATTGCCTTATATACTCGGTACATTATTTTGTACTGACTACCCTTTTCTGGGGACGCTGCATTTCATGCGTGCAGGTTCAGATAGACAGACGAGTAGACCTCCTCAGTAGGTGTTTCCAGAGTTCAGCCTGATCGGTAAGCTCTACGTCCTTCGGAGTTATCGGGTCTAGGTTTTCGTGTACATCTTCTCTCTGTGTGTGTGTGTGTGTGTGTGTGTGTGTGTGTGTGTGTGTATATATATGTTATGGGTAGGTCGGGGCCCTGTTCCAATCACAATATATCCATCAGTAGAGGCTTGTAGACATATCCTGTTAGTTAGTGCACTATGTTGGGCTTGTAGGCCTGGTATGTATATTTTGGTGGTTTGTCAGTTGTAGTAGTTATGACGGCCTTGTCGGCCCAACTTTATATTGATGTTTATTCAGCGCTAGTTTCTATTCAGTTTTATATTTTGCTTCGCAAATTGTCTTGTAAGGTGGCCCCATGGCCAAATTATGACATTATATGTTCAGAGTCCCTTAGTCGCAATTTGGTACACCAGGTTAGTTGAGGCACCGGGTTCCAGTCTCGCTCCCAGGTCGGGGTGTGACACGTACATAGTCCTTGTTACACACCATTTTAAATGGTTCCGGTGGCTAATAATGCTCAGCACCCACTGGCTGCAACTGCCCACTATAGGTATTTAAGTATGCAACAATACTATATTCTTTATCAACATAGTTGGTTGCCCCTAAACCTGTATGTTGAAAGCACTTGATGGCATGTGAGCACGACATGTGGTAGATATACCATTTTCCACAAGAGCATAACCTTCTGGCTTCATTAACAGTGTGTGTATTATTCCCCCGGTTTTGATGGATAGTGGTGCGAACTTCAAAAATATTTCGCTCGTTGCAATGTTGTAAATATGAATGAAAATGTGCTCGCCGCCTGTATTTCTCAAATCTTTACATTGGTATTGGCATAAATTCAACACCCATTTTCATCAATGACGATGCACATCTAGCCCTTTCAACAAACCTCTCTGCCATCTGCTTGAATGACATTCGCACCATGGCAGTAACAGGCAATCCACGTGCAGACTTTAATAACCCGTTGAAAGACTCTGACATATTTGTAGTCAAAATTCCCCATCTTCTGCCACCATCCGCATGCAAAGTCCACTTGTCAAGCTCATGTCGCATCAACCAATCGTCTTCCTGCCTGATAGATTCCATGCACCTCCTGAATTTACACTCTTGGTGATATGTTGCAGCCATCCACATTAAATCATGCAAATCCTTGTTGGGATATGCCTTCTGGAAATTGGCCTTCAAGTGCCTCACACAGTAATGGTGGTAGGCATACGGTTCCTGCCATGCACGCAAATTTTGTACAGAACTTAAAATACCACCATGCCGATAAGATATTAGACAAATACCTAAACGCTATTTGAAAACGTGCACTTTCAAGTGGTTCAAAAATAGTGTCCACGTCTCTTGGCTTTCATTGGCACAAATAGCAAAAGCTAAGGGAAATATACTTCCATTAGCATCTACTACAACGACGATCAATAATTAATATCATACTTTCCATAGACATGTCACGACCCAAACCGATAGGCCGCGACGGGCACTCGGTACCTTACTCAACCGAGTACCAACATAACATATCTTTTCGTATCATACTATCATAGATAACTAAGTCGGAGAGGCTGCCGTGAGATAGGTAGAATACAACATGTAATACCAACGTATACATAAGACATATGTGCCTATAAGACCAAAATAACTACTCGTTCACTGAACATAGGCCGACAAGGACATACAATCTTTTACGTATATGACATCTGTCTACAAGCCTCTAAGAATACATAATTGTCATAAAGGTCCAGCCAGAGCCCCGCCATACCAAACAATACACATCTAAATCATACTGACCAAACAAGCAACTTCGGAGCAAATGGAGTACACCAACATATTCCGCTGAGCTGATCGCCTACTTGGAGGACTCTCGACCTGTCTATCGAGACCTGCGGGCATGAAACGCAGCGTCCCCAGACAAAAGGGACGTCTGCACAAATAATGTGCGAGTATCTAAGGAATGAAAATGAGTAAATAATAGACATGATAGAAACATGGAGTAAAAGACTCGACATATACGTCTGCATAGCTCTGTGAATCATTTCATTTTTATAATGTCATGCATATGCGTATAAATGTCATATCATGCATAGGTATATACGTTCATAACATCATCAAGCCTCTGAGGGCATCCCATCATATCATTTCGGCCACTGTGGGCAGATCATCAACGTATACCAGCTGATCAGATGGTGTATATAATGCGGTAATATTTTCTCATATCCCATATACTTATAATATACGCATATATAACGCCTTCTGGTCATGGGTCAATGTACATGTATAAATGCATGAAATGCATAAGAAATACGTTAATAAGATTTCTCGAATATCATAAAATCAATATGCCTTTCGGACAAACTTTATCAAATACATATTTTTCTGAGACCCATGAACAGAGGATATAATAATAATTCACACGGGTAATCAAGAATATAGACACCCCTAATATTTCTATGAATAGAGTTATTTATGAAAGTTGCGTATTTTGCTCGTTTCGTTTGTATCATTTGGATCATGCAAAAAAGAAAGAAAGTATAGCCTTAACATACCTGGACTGATTATCTTGATAATTCCTCTAACACACGTCTTTTGCGACGAAACATATAACGGCGGATCGAGGTAGGGAAAAATCTGTATGATATTCTTGAGAAGGATTGCACCGTACTTCCTTAGAATTTGCTAAATCTTACGTTCTTAAGACGCCATGAAATCTGGTTTGAAACTGATATATGTATCTCTCTTAACATGCCAAATCTCTCTTTAAATTGATATATGTTCTTAAGGTGCCAATTTCACGTTTTGAAGGAAATATTGAAGCAACTCACGTTGCTAAGATGATATGAAATTTGGTTGAATCTTTGCTGAACGTTGTCTAATTTTGATCATAATATTGTATAACCTTTCTTGCTGAAGTTCATCCGTAACTTTGAAGATGAAGTATCTTTATTTTTGTGAATTTTGTATTAGTGGGCGTGGCCCCACACTTTTGATGACCAAGCCTTTAAATGTGACACCATTTCACTTATCAAAAGAGTCACATTTTTTATTTGTGAGTCACTTTCATTTGCTGCCACGTTTGGGCACCTTAGGCTTATCCAAGATTCCTTAATCAACTTTGTATTCCCTCACTAATCCAATAATTAACTAATTACTCACATAATTAAGAATTATCTCAAATTACTTAAAATACTACCCGCTTTTAACATACCTTATACACTTTACTATCATGGTCATGTGGTACCTTGTATGACACTAGTCCATAAATATCGGGTATTTTAGCTCGAACCGTATTTTATCCCAACATGTCAAACTTTGACGAAAATTTATTTTCTTTAATTTGCTTTCCCTCTCACCTTCACGAATTTACTCATCACTTGTTTGAAATAGCATAATGCTTATAATCTCAAAATAATCTCATTCCCGAACTTACGTCGATTAGCTTACGACGAAACTTTAACGTAAGAAAATGCAGAATGTAACATCTCATTTCCGAACTTATATCAATTTACTTATGGCGTACTTCCACGTACAAAAAAATATGGGGTGTAACATGAGTGCCGTCTATGGATATTACCGACCGGCAATGCAGAAAACCATCAATTGCTAGTTTAAATGCCCAGAACACATATTTGAATATATGTTCTGGTATTCTCGGACTCCGCTCAAGCTTCTATTCAACAATAGTCCCGGGGTTAAAGTGTTGCACTGCAGCCATGTACTTGGCTAGAGATGCAAAGGACTTATCCCAGTTACCATAAACAATTTCAAACGCACGTTTGCGCCCGAGAAATGCCTTTCTTTTAGTAATAGTGCACCCATATTCCCGGTGGACGGATGTTATACACTCTTTGATCTTGTACCTTATGGACGCTTCAATGTGTGGAATGAAGACAAGAGAAATCAAGTTAACATTCAAGTTAAAATGATTCTCACTGAATGTGTCCATTTCATAATTGTGGGTGCCAATGTATTTACCCACACCCTCATATTTGTTTTCTTCTTCCTCGCACGTAGCATCCAATTACAACCCGTAAACCATCTACGACAGACTACCTTGTATACATCTGGAGATGACTCATGTACTGTGATCTCACAACACTCTTTTACGTTGTATATTAGCACCGCCTTGGTTAGGCACGCTTTATCGGGAAAAAGCATGCCCTTTGACAGCACCGTTGCTCTAGATTCATCCCACATTGCTGTCCGAATTTAGTCAATATCCCTTGTGAGGGAATCCACATCCGGCATACTTGGCAAATGATCAAGGTAGGGAATCTCCCTTGAATGAAACGGCACGTGGGACTCATACACTATTAGTCTAACGGGGTGGGGGTGGACCATGCTCCCTCGTCAAATCAGGTCCAGCATTCTCTTCTTCCTCATCATCACCCTCATCAGGGAAGGGTGTGTCATCTCCAGACTCATCGGCATTGTTGTCATAATCACTATTCTCTTTCTGACTTTGTACATCTGCCAGATCATGATTAAATATGTCGTCTTCGGGCAATTGAGTAAGGACAGACAGGACCTTCAGGATGCTCGTTTTCACTGCACAACCAACAGAATAATGAGTTACTCAAATTGATAAATACTTTACATATAGCTATATCACTTCACTTACAAATCGTAATGTGTTGACATCCCATGATGGACATTATCTTGTTGGTGATGACTCCCTGATGGAACACCATAATCCAACATACCAGAACTAGGCATATTTTAACTGGGCGTTGGTTCATAACTTGTAAAATTCATATCTGGCCGGTACCCCCTGTGGAATATATGAGTGTTAATACAAATTCAATACAGCAACAATAAACATCGTAACACAAAGAAAAATTGAAATTTACCACTCGTCTTGTGGATTATGTAAACTATGAGGGAAATTATTTCCTCGCTCCTCATTCGCCCGTGGAGATAAGTTTAGATCAGGCCAAACTCTTTCAGTCGGAACCTGTTCGGCTAAAACTACTCTAAAATAACCACCCGATGACTGAAGGATATCCTTGCTTTGCGCAACCTCATTATTGCGAACGTCTTCAACCTTGACGTACATTTTTCAATATTTTTATCACAAGAAATTACCGGTATTCATCCGGAGTCCTCAAAAAATCTCTCAGAGTTTCATCGTCCCGGGGTACATTTTTTTAGGTATAGCGCTTTAAATAAGGGCGCTATACCCAGTTGAATTATTGTTATGTTAGTTAAGCCCATAAAAATTATTGGTGGGCCCACATAATATGTATAGCGCGGTAATGAAAAGCGTTTTATATATATATATATATAGCGCCCTTTAAAAGGGCGTTATATATATATATTCTGGTCACTATATTTTTTTTTCACACATTTTGATTCTGTGAGTAAAAAAAACCATATTTTTATTCCGGACTCGAAATTAGTGTGATCAAAAAAGTTCAAAAAGTAAACTGGGGATCGGGGCGCAGAATAAGTGACATCATTCAATAAACATGAAAAGACAAAAGATATTTCTCGAACGAGCAGTTCATAACTTTATATGGTAAGCCGGTGCAATTTTAGTCACTCTTCTACAATGCAGATGATCTTTTTTTAATGATCAAGGTGGTTATGTAAGTCCCTAAAATTTTAAACGTGCAATGTGACAGTAACATTATAGCCACACAACACCAAATGATTTTCAGCTACAATTGTATAAAGCGAGTAAAACAAGTGTGTCAATAATCAATATAGACACAAAAACTAACGCTTCTTTCTTTCTCTAATTGTCACACTGCCTATTATTTATTTTTCTTTTCTTTCCTCATTCCCCAATAAGATTTCATGTACAAAATGAGATTGTTCATTTTTTAAAGATTTTTCCCTTGATTCCTACGACGTTAAGAATCCAAAGTATTCCGCGAGAGCCTGTAATATCTTATTCGCTTGGCTCAAGGCTAAGCAAGTTAGCATAATCAGGAAATTAATCATCCCAAGGAGACGCATTAAAGAATCTGCCGTAATTACTAAGCAAGATAATTAATTTTATAAATTGTTGTCAGGAATATGCTTTTATATTCTGAGCAGATAAAATTGAATATACTAGCAGTTAGCTGCAAAAATATCAGTTTTTTCTTTGACTTCCAATATTCGAGGTTATAACAACAATTAAAATTCATTTCATTACTTATAACTGTAGGGATTGTTTTTATAAATAATGAAAAAACAGTGCATCCCTGAGCACCATTGTTGAATGATTCACCCCCCCCCCCCCCCTCTTACTTTTTGTTAATTATTGGGTCATTTTGTTCACGAATATAATAATATATTAATTATTACACATAAATTGACTAATTTAAAAATATTTTCGTCATTGAATACTCTTATCATTGGCGATACACCAACTTTTAATCCACATCTACATTCGTAAAATGATACATAAGTTTAGAGTTGTGTTGGCACTAATTATTAATAATGTAATTAAATATATACTAATACTACTATTAGTTACGAGAATCTTACGCAAGAATTATTTTTTAATGCAGCTAAGGCCTATGAGCGAAGAGAAAGAGTCAAACTATTTGGATTTTGAGTCGTCAACAATTTCCAAAATTTGACCATAAATGGATAATGCCTAGACACCGTGGCATTCCAAAGCAGCATATTCGCCCTTAGACGCCAAATTCTTCTTCAATTGTCAAAAAACCCCTGGATCTCTCTCTATTTACTCCTTCACCCCCTCTAAGCCAACTCCTCACAGTGCTCCTAACTACCATTTGAGGGTAATACCGTCACTACACAAAACGTAAAACACATTTTCGAGCCAATAAGGCCATGAAATTCCAGAAAAGCCCCCATTGACCACAATAAATACCGGAGCACCAAGGTTAAAATTGTAAACGAACGTAGCCAAATCACTGTCGGGCCTGGTACAGTACATATATATATTGAAAAAACAAAAATTAGGAGGTAAATTGTGAAAAAGCGAGGGGGCCGGAGGAGCCCGTTGTAAATTGGGAATTCTCCGGCGAGGGTTACAAATTCCGGTATCAAATTGACGGTTATAATCAATTGTTAAAGCCACTACGCTTTTTTTAATCATCCTTGTTGCAACGTAAGTTATAAATCTGCGATCTGTAAATTATTGAGTTCTGGGGTGGTCTTTTTTGTAGAATCTTCTAGATGTCTACACCGCCGAGGAAATTTTGGACCGGCTGGTCGCTGTCACCGAGGAGCGAACCGGCTGACAAGGGCAAAGGCGTTGCCTTTATGGGTACTGCTCAGAAAAGTTTGACGAGCCAAGATTATGGAAACATGGATCAGGAAGCACTAATTGGAGAGGTCTCCAAGCTTGAAAATGAGGTTAGCCAACTTAACCCCTCGTGTATTCCATAGCCTTTTTAATGAACTGTGAATTTGGCTGTAAAAAGGATATTTGGAAATTCTGCGACTTTCGTCCTGCTACTGGGATTCAGTACATTAGTATTAGTAGAGCTGAAAGGTTCATTGCAGAGCATCAGATCATCATATGGGAAGACTATAATCATCCATCATAATTGCATAGTGATGTCTCTCGCTGAATATGAGTGGTTTATGGGCAACATTATTATAAAACTAGCAAGTTTGCAGCTTTAGAGCTGGATGAAGAGGGTATATCTTCTTGGGTTTCAATGCCTGGTGCTATGTAATTGTTTCCCTTGGATAGAGAGACTGCTTCACTTTGATAACAGAGAGATTGTTTCACTTGTATGTACACGTTACAAAATGGTACAATATTAATTGCCATGTATGTATGCAGATCAAAACCAACCTAACAATTATTCCATCTAATGCTTTGTGGCCATCATCTGGTTGAGACTTGAGAATGTTGTTTAAGCGGTCAATTTTACTTTTAGTGGGAAGAGGATAGCAAAACAAATTCCAAAGAGTCAGTTTGATAGAAATTATACAACAATATAGAAGCTGTGACAATGTAAACTGTGTTTGCTTTAATCCAAATTCTGAGTGCAGAAACTTTTTGCGTAGGTTTAGTTTAAAAAAATATAGATCAATTTTCTGAACCCGGAAGCATTTTTTCTATTGATTGTTACCCTAACTTGCCTGCTCCCCTCAGCCTGCATAACCTGCCAAAATGAGAATAAATTAGAAGCTGTGGTTGGGGCCATAGACAAAACATAAAAAGTGCAAATGCTCACAACAGTATGCCAAAGCCACTTGTAGGGTAGAAGGAAGACTTATTGTATCTTCTTTTTTGGATGTTTACGTTAGATTTTCTTAATATATCAGCTGCACAGTATACCTACTGAGAATGTTCAATTACGTCTACAAAGTTGTTCACTGCAATACTGCTGTATTTCTTCTGCAGCTTTTTTCCTACCAATACAGTATGGGCCTTCTACTGATCGAAAAGAAGGATTGGTCTTCTAAATTTGAAGAAATTAAGCAAGCCTTAGAAGAAGCAAATGGTGCTTATAGAAGAGAACAAGCAGCTCATTCAATTGCTATATCTGAAGTGGAGAAACGGGAAGAGAATTTAAGGAAGGCACTGGGTGTCGAGAAGCAATGTGTGCTAGAGGTACAAGTTCTACTTCTTTATTATTACTCAAAAAAGTTCCACTTCTTTATTAAGCATCCATAGGTTTTTACATTCATTGTTTTTTGAAGAAGTCAGCCACGTAAACTTGGTTCTTACTGTGTTTGTTGCTCTGGGGTATTTCATCAGGTTTGCCTGAAAACCTAAGAACTTAGTACCAGATTGACTCTCAACTTCCAAATTGTAAAAATTAAATTTGGGAGGGGAAATTCATAAAAGATGATGGAAAAATTGATAGATTCTCAACAAATGACATTCATAAAAGGAAGGCAAATATTGGATGCCATACTAATAGCCAATGAAGAAATAGACTCAAGACAAAAACAGAAGAAGCCTGGTATCCTCTGCAAGCTAGATATTGAGAAAGCATTTGACCATGTGAATTGGAATTTCTTACTAAACATGCTACAACAAATGGGATTTGGAGTGCAATGGATTAAATGGATGAAAATCTGTATATCTACTGTCAAATTCTCAGTCATTATTAATGGTTCTCCAGAAGGATTCTTTCCTACTCAGAGAGGTCTCAGGCAGGGTAATCCCTTGTCACCTTTTCTTTTCATAATAACCATGGAAGGTTTGAACAACATGATCAAAAAAGCCAAACACAATGGGTGGATTAAAGGCTTTGAGGTAGCCATGAGTGGACATAACAACCAGGAGATTACACATCTTTAATATGCTGATGACACCTTGATCTTCTGTGATGCAGAAGCGGAACAACTAAGTTTTGAGGTTTATAGTGGTTTTTTTAAGGAATTTCTGGGCTACACATTAATTGGAGAAAGAGTCGTCTCTTCCCGATCAATGAAGAAACAAACGTGGAGGATTTGCACTGATCCTGGGCGGAGAAGTGGGGACTCTCCCTACCACTTATCTGGGTATGCCACTGGTGGCAAAGTCAAAATCTACTGCAATATGGAACAATGTACTGGAGAAATGTGAGAAAAAGCTGTCAAGATGGAAATGTCAATATTTGTCAATGGGAGGAAGGCTCAATTAACTCGGTATTAGACTCACTGTCAACCTATATGATGTCCCTTTTCCCCATTCCTGTGGGAGTCATTCAAAGGCTGGATATCATAAGAAGGAATTTTTTGTGGCAAGGCAAAAAGGAAAAAAAGTCCTATCACCTGGTCAAGTGGAAAAAGGTAACTCTCAGCAAAGCGCAAGGTGTATTGGGAATTAGAAACTTGAAGAATCACAGCAAAACCCTTAAACTAAATTGGCTATGGAGGTGCTCTCAAGTCCCTCAAAGTTTATGGAGCAAGGTAATCAAAGCCAAATATGAAGTAGAAGACAACTGGATGACTAAACCAGTTAGCACAGCCTATGTAGTTAGTCTTTGGAGATCCATAAGGGTATTATGGCCAGCTCTAAAAAATCAAGTCTCTATTAAAGTGCTAAATGGTAGCAGGACATCATTCTGGAATGACAATTGGCTGGGAAATGGAGCTCTGAAGGATCTATGCTCTGACATATATGTTCTAGCTCATCACCAACAGAGATCTATAGCTGAAATGTGGTCACCTCAAGGTTGGGAACTAATACTCAGAAGAGACTTGAATGATTGGGAGATAAATAGAATGATTGAGTTCTACAAACAACTGGACAACTTCACAGGAATTCAGAATGAAAATACACATTGAGATGGCAGGGACATAGCAATGGAAAATTCAGTGTCAATGCAGCCTACAAAACGATAAACCAACCAATACCTCAAGTCACCAACTGGCTCTGGAAACATATTTGGAAGACCAAGATACCATATAAGGTTGCATGTTTCTCATGACTACTAGCAAAGGAAGTTGTGCTCACACATGAAAACTTAAACCAAAGGAAGTGGACTCTATGCTCAAGATGTTTTCTTTGTGAAAATGAAGTGGAAACAGTTAGATCACCTATTTTTGCACTGTAGGATAACTGATCAGTTATGGAAGATCTTCATTAATCTCAGAGGCATAGCTTGGACAATGCCTAGAAAGATTACTGAAGCTCTCTATAGTTGGGAAGCAGCTGGAGCTGGGGCAGACAACAAAAACAGATGGAGAATGGTCCCTGCTAGTATTTGGTGGACAATTTGGAAAGAAAGAAACTCTAGATGTTTCGAGAACAACAACAACACATTGCAAGAGATCAAACTTAACTGTATTAAGCTTTTTTGTTTTTGGTGCAACAAGATCTGCCCAGAGGATACTATTTCTATCTTAGACACATTAGGTGCATGTTTTGGTTTCAGTATATATGGTTTCAGTACAACCCATGTACTGTTTTGTGTTTAATACATACAACATGTTACCTTCTCAAAACAAAAAATTTGGGAGGGGAGGTATATTGCCCGTCATGCATTGCATCTCATGTGCTATTTAGTACGCGCTAGTATTTTCGCTATGGACAAAGTAATAGTGATTTAGTGGCATAGATATTAAAAAACAATGATCTATAGCATGCATTATAATTTACATTTTGGGATCCTTGTCAGAAATAATAATAGTAATGATTGTAATTATGAGCTGACATATCTGCATTTTGCTTAGAGCTAACAAGTGTTTATATGGGATGTTATCTCGCAATTTCTTACCTGTTATATCAACTTCTATTTCGACTTCTAGAATGATCATGTGCATTTTAATCCTTGCTGAGACTTTTTTTTACGAGTTGGGATAATCCCTGTAAGTAACAAAATATTTAACACTCCAGATTGAATGCGTGTCAATTGCTTGTAGTGGTAGTGGCTGATTTTCTGATAACTCATGCACTTTTTATGTTGAACTTGCTCAATTCTCCTATTTGAATGTGAAAAACTCTGGACTTCCTTTTAGTAATGCTCTTTGGTGACTAACGTCGTAATTGTTGGTGGATGCAGCTCGAGAAGGAATTGCGTGAGATGCGCTCGGAGTATGCAGAGACTAAATATACAGCTGATTCAAAATTGGCAGAGGCAAATGCATTGGCTGCTAGTGTTGAAGTGAAATCATTGGAGGTAGAAGCAAAGTTGCGTGCAGCGGATGCTAAGCTTGCTGAGGTGAACCAAAAGAGTTCTGTAGTAGAGAGGAAACTTAATGAAGTTGAGGCTCAAGAAAATGTGCTTCGAAGAGAACGGTCATCTTTCAATGCAGAGTATGCTATTGGCTCCCAGTGATTCTTTCTTATCCCATATTTCTCCTCTAATTTGTTCCCATTTAAATTCACAGGCTGAATTGGTAAGAGTATGATGACCGCATTTAATTTTTGCTTGATAGTGACGTTGTTTCTTGTTGTCTCAGGCGTGAAGCTTTTGGGACTTATCTATCCAGACAAAGAGAAGACTTGCAGGAATGGGAAAGAAAACTACAGGCTGGAGAGGAGAGGTTGGCTGATGGCCGAAGATTGCTTAACCAAAGAGAGCAGCGAGCCAATGACACTGATAGAATTTTGATGCAAAAGGAAAATGACCTTGAAGATGACCAGAGGAAAATTGACGCCGCTAACTCAGTTTTGAGGAAGAAAGAAGATGATATGAGCAGCCGGATAGCAAACCTTACTCATAAGGAGAAGGTAAGTTTTCTTTGAGTTCTTCAATTGCCTAGCTGAGGTTATATTTACCATAAAGTTTTCCGCTTGATACAGGAACTCGAGGATGTGAGAAAGAGCCTGGAGATAAAAGAGAGGGAGTTGCTCGATCTACAGGAAAAGTTGAACTTTAAAGAGAGAGTGAGTACCTGGTCTTTTCCCCCCCACCCCCTGGGTTTGTCTAGTGCAGATAAAAAAAGGGCAGCCTGGTGCACTAAGCTCCCGCTATGCGCGGGTCCGGGGAAGGGCCGGACCACAAGGTGTCTAGTGCAGATGATTGAAATTAATGACCTTATTGATGAAAGATGGCCTCTGTTGTCTTGAGTTCATTTTAGTTTGGAAATTACTTATGACCACGAACCCATTAATCCAAGAAATTTCACCAGTCATTATCTTGTTTTTGTTGAAAATTTTCCATTATGAACCCATTCCAATTCTTTGAGTTGCCCTTTAAAGCTTCCTTCTGATTTACGTTTTCTGTGGTTCAGTTTTCTGTTTTCCCTCCCTCTTCTTCCTTCAGAATCTTTTGAGGAAGAGAGTTACTTGAAAAAGAAAAATTATCTAAGTTACTATCAAGCTATGATATTTATCTTAGGCTTGCTCTTCTAATTGTAAACAGGAGGGAATTCAAAATCTAATGGATGAACATCGAAGTATCCTGCATTCTAAGGAAGAAGAGTTTGAATTGGAACTGAGGCAAAGGCGGGCATCACTTGATGAGGAACTAAAAGGTAAGGTGCTTGAACTGGAAACGAAGGAAGCTGAAGTTGATCACATGGAAGAAAAGATTAAGAAACGAGAACAAGCCTTTGAAAAGAAGCTGGAGAAAGTCAAGGAGAAGGAGAAGGATCATGAGTTGAAGTTAAAATCATTGAAGGAAAGGGAGAAGTCTTTGAAAACCGAGGAGAAAATTTTGGAAACTGAAAGGAAACAGATAGTTTCTGAGAAGGAGAATTTGCTAGCTCTGATGGCTGAGCTTGAGAATGTAAGAGCTGACATTGAAAAGCAACAAGTCAAGATCAGTGACGAAACAGAACAACTTAAAGTAACTGAAGATGAGAGGATGGAACATGCTCGCCTACAATCAGAACTGAAGCAGGAGATAGACAAGTGTAGACTCCTCCAAGAAAATCTATTGAAGGAAGCTGAGGATTTGAAGCAGGAAAAAGAAAGATTTGAGAAAGAATGGGAAGAACTGGATGAGAAAAGATCTGAGATCAAGATAGACTTGCAGGAACTTAATGAACAGAGAAAGAATTTCGAAAAACTGAAACGCACTGAAGAGGAAATGATAAGCAAGGAGAAGCTGGAAACAGAAAATTATGTTCAGAGGGAGTTGGAAGCCCTTAGAGTGGCAAGAGAAACATTTGAAGCTACCATGGATCATGAGAAGTCAATATTAGCAGAACAAACTCGAAGTGAAAAAAGCCAAATGCTTCATGCCTTTGAATGGCAAAAAAGAGAACTTGAAAGTGATATGCTGAGGAAGCAGGAGGAAAAGGAGTCTGCACTGCATGTACGGGAGAAACTCTTTGAGGAAGAGAGGCAGAGGGAGCTCAGCAATATTGAGTATTTAAAGGAAGTCGCCCATAGAGAAATGGAAGAGATGAAATTAGAAAGAGTAAGTCTGGAGAAAGAAAAACAGGAAATTTCTGCTAACAAGGGGCTTCTTGAAGTACAACAGTTAGAGATGAAAAAGGATATTGATGTGCTTGTTGGCTTAAGCAGGAAGTTGAAGGATCAGAGATTAGCTTTTATTGAGGAAAGGGACAAGTTTATTGCTTTTGTCAAGCAGCAGAAAAGCTGCAGCTCATGCGGAGAAGGAATTCGTGTGATTGAGTTTTCTGACCTTCAAGCTCTCGCTGAAGCGGAGAGTTTTGAGGCCCCTCCTCTGCCAAGTGTCGTGCAGGAATATCTACACGATGGTCAAAGAGGATCTTTGGAAAGGACTGGTGATGAGCTGTCCCCTGGTGCTCGTAATACAGGATCAATGGTTTCTGGTGGAACCATGTCCTGGCTTCGGAAGTGCACATCTAAGATTCTCAAATTCTCACCTAGCATAAAGATTGAAAATGCTTCTTCTCATTGTCTGGTTGATGGATCTTCTGCATCAGAGAAGTGTGCAGACATATCACCAAATAAACTGTCAAACGAAGGAAATCACACGGATCTGGCTGTTTCCATGAATGTTCTTGATGATCAGAGGCTTCAACAGGGTGATGGCATTAGAGAGGTGGAAGTTGGCCAAGGCACTGTAGAAGACTCTCATCATGCCAGCGTGAAAATTGGTCAGCTTAGACCTGTGAAGAAAGGGAGTGGTAGAAGTAGTAAAACAGCAAAAGCTACAGATACAAGAACAGTTCTTGAAAAAGTTCCTAAAGAGGGTGAGAATATGCACGCCAATGGAAGTTTGGAGACCTCAGTTAATATGAACGAGGAGAGCCAGAGAAAATCAGGTCTTCTGGGTGGAGCACCAAGAAATTCCAGAAAACGTGGTCACATGCAAACATCACAAGAAATGGCTAGTGAGATCGATGGCAATAATAGTGAAGGACAGTCAGATAGTGTAGCCAACAGTCGCAGGAAGAGGAGACAACAGGTTGCCCCCGGTGTGCAGGCTCATGCTGAAAGAAGATACAATCTCCGCCGACCTAAAAGGTAAGTTGTTTGAGTGCCTTTTTAATTGCTGAACTGGATAGACAAGTTCTACTGCATAGCTAAAATGAGCTGGAATGTAAATAGGACCTTAAAACATTGTGGAACTTGTCTTAAGAATTACATGAAAATTGTTTTTCCCTCCATCCCCCCTAAAAATATATATGTTATCCTAGGACTAGGAGCCACTGCTTTCACATGCTCAAGAGACAATGTTGTTTAGACAATTTGTAGTGGTTGACTTGCGCTTTCTTTTATTCACAGTGCTGCACCAGCAACAGCCAATGGATCTTTGTCAGACCCAATTTCAAAATCTCAGGAAGAGAATTGGAACTCTAACGCTTCCCTGGTGACTCCTCTGGTTGACAACGGTGCAGATGATGGAAAATATAGAAATTTTGCTGCTGGTCATCCCACGGTAGCCGAGAGCCCTGTTAGTACTCTCCGTGCTCTCTCTCATCTGTGATGCACAATTTCTCACAATTGCACACACATTCTCAAACTTCTTGGAATATGTTTCAGAAGTTCTTTATAATTACTCAAGTTGCTTTAGGTGGTATGCGCACATCATATTCTCTTTTATCCCTTGGCACACCTACTTCCACTGGATTTACTACGATTTTATGTTTGAAATCACTATTGTCCCCAAATGCATAGGTGTAGCTGTTAGTAGACTGGTAGTTTCATCCGTGATATATTTGTGATATATGTTTTTTGTAACCAGCAGCTGCTATTAACATTCATTATATTTTTCTCCAGTTGAATGATACAGTAGACAACCAGGAAGGCAGTGCTAACATAGCAACTGAACTGGTAGATGATACAGGTTTGAGTGAAGAGGTAAATGAAACACCAAAACAGCCTTCAGCTTATGATGTGAATGGAGATGGGGATGGGTGTGATGACAGTGATGGCGATGAGGGTGATGAGGAGGAAGAGATTGAACATCCCGGTGAAGTCTCTATAGGGAAGAAGCTTTGGACTTTCATCACGACATAGTGGAAATCTAAATGACTCTGTAGTTTGGTCGCACTTTTGATTATAGCTTTCTTGGCATCTTGACTAGTATTTTGTTTCTTTTGCTACTTGTGGAGTAGTTTAAAGCTTTCACGGTAATGTGCAGTGTTTTGTATCCTTCTCAAAATGTAGTCAGCAAGAAATCAATTTAGGGTTGGAATTTGATTGTTTATATAATGATGGTCCAAGTCGGGGTGCATTCATATTGGTTTAACGATTTTTAGTATCCATATGCTTGAGTCCCTTAGTTAACCATTGCAGCTGTAACACTAGAGTGCGCTTTCCTGTATCTATACCATTGAAATTCAAATACTAAATAAGTGGATAGTTTTTTTCTCTGTTTCATTTGCAATCTCTTTGTTGTTGCATTGTAGTACGCAAGTAGGTGGTACCTTATAGTTCTTTGTTCTCACTTCTTTCCAAATGAGCGGGGGAAGCCTACTGTCAAATATGTACGCCGATTTGCCAATCTGCATCTCTCTCTTCTTTTTTTTCTTTCTGAAATGGCCAACCTGCATCATTTTTATGCAGTGGATTTATGGGGAAAGGATTCTGCATCTAGTGAAGCATCCGAATCACATAATGTCATGGACTGCTTTCCATCATCGACCCATGACCCCTTGGAAGCGCCCCGTGGCGTCCCGGCAAGCCAACGCCTAGCGCTATGGTCGACCCCGTGGTCTTGGCTGCGCCAAGTGACAAGCGCGCATGCGCCTCTGTCGCCCCACCGATAATTAGTGCCAGAACCCAGCGGCTGGCGAATGCCATCAGTGCCGCGCGCACCGACAATGCCGCGCGCACAAACCATCATGTTGCCAAAAGCGCCGCAAGCACAGACAGTGCCCCGCGTGCAGATCCAATGCCAAGCACCAGCGCCCAGCCGCTGGCAGATCCAAATAGTGTCGCGCGCGCCCACAGCAATGCGCGCGCAGACCCTGCTGCTCAAGACAAAGTTGCTGCCATCGGGCTTGCTTCCATAGAAGACTAAGTCCTTTTCATTGTAATTATAGAGTAGTTTTACTTCATTCATTTTCAGTGTGCTTCTACAACTTTCTTAGCTCAACTCATGTAACTTTGGTTTATTTTTTTTAAGCATTATTAAAGGGGACCAAAGCATTCAAACAATTCTCTGTACTGGTATCTCTCCCCCCGACACCGCATTGCATCTTGTAATAGCTTTCATCATCATCAATACAATCATCAGTTTTCATCATCAATTGCTCATTTTTCGCTGCTCAATTGCTCACGACATTGGTTTTTCCGTACGACACTGACAATCTAATCTAGCGTACAGCGAGGACCTCAGTTGGCGCATAGCAACCGCACTGACATCGGTTGTTTAGCCTTACCTCGCCCTTCCAAGGAACTTCAGGAAGGCGCCGCGTAACAGTAGGTATGTTAACCGATTTAAGAATATATGCAACTACTGAATTCCTGATGCACGTTGACCAATACATGTAATACCAGCTTTTTCTAAACGCGGACTTAATAACTTGCTCTTTCAAGTGGGGATAAACAATTTTTACCAAAATGTGGGTCAAAAAAGAAGGGAAAAGACGTCTATTCCTCAATCTCCGGCCAAGAGAGATACAATCTAATAAGGATCTGAATTATATGTTCAACAGGAAATTGTGCAACCGGAATGAAAGCTTGAACGACATCTAGTGATGCACCGATGTAACTACTCTTCAACTAAATTAACTACTTGTGCTGTGCTTATCTACAAAGACAACTACGCTTTGACTAAATTAACTCTTTGTACTATATTCATCTATAGAAATTTCTGCAGCTCCCACATAAGGGGCTATCTTGTGAGGCAAACTAAGTCCTAAATCATGTTACTCAACTACAATGGCAACTCTATGTACATTTCATGCTAACATATGTACTAGGATCTTGAGAAGGATTTGTGGCAATCTTCACAAAAACTTGGCCACGGCTGATGAGCTAGTGTCACTGTACATCAAGTCAACGTTATCAATTACTGAAATGACTATACACTTGTCATCTTGTGATGAATATACACTAGGGTGATCATGGCAATGTAATTTCATGTAGACGCTAATCCCTTTCACCTCTCTGAAGCGATGAATTCCTTGCTACGTGCTTTTTAATGTCCCTGCATCATATTTGATAAAAGCGGAGTTACATCAATTATGAAGCAAGAAATTTGAGGAACAAAAATTCAGGACTTAACATACATGCAACGGGGAACTAGGCAACTGAAATCCTGACATGTCTGTGAATGCCAATGCAGTAACGACCAGGTTTTGAAACAAAGTTCGCAACCCCCTGGAACTCTAACATTGCACCGACTTGCATGTTGAAAAAGTTTTCTAATTTTGAGGCATCCTGAGTACGAGCAGGGATTACTTGGGGTTGCACGGCATTGTGATGCATGCACCAGTACGCCCATTAATTTGACCTGCAGCACAAAATATCTCGTTAGATGACTTGAGCAATGCTGATCAGATTATTTCCATATTACAGTAAAAACTGTTCCACTTTATGCCGACACTCAAGATTCAGAACATATAATTTAAGTAGACCCTTCAAAAATTTTAAGAGTAAGGTAAATGAGCAGACACTAGACATCTAAAAACACTTAATAACATGATAAAACTAACTTGGCAGTTCTGTTTGTTATCACACAAATAAATGATATAGCAATGCGAACCTGCAATGGTCTTTGGCCCTCAAATTGCTCACTTCCACCGCCAGAGTCAGTTTCGGACGAGTGAATCTTCTTGTGGAGATGATACAATATCATCATTGAGGAATGCTTAGCACGACGGAGTGTGTCAAATTGATAGTGATTTTTCTGGCAGAAACTCAAAAAAGAATGCCTATTCTCGAAAAGATCATTATCTATAATGGTATCTTGGTCCTCTGTATTAGCAGGTATATCGTCCACCACAACCTAGAAACAGCAATTTTGGAGAAAGTTTTGATGGTCAGAATGGTAGTGAGGTTGAAGTTATTCAACATACCATCCAATAAAATAAAGTGAAAGTGAGAAGAAAAGATTTATGTTTAAGTCCCAACATTTCTTTCATATCCATTCCACAAAGTTACTGAAGAATTTTCAAGGAAAAAGAGAGCACCTCAGAAAGTAAATGCTTTTCTCCATTAATGGAAGTGTGTGTTTTCTGCTCACCAAAGTTTTCCTTCAAAGCAAGACACCTACAGTAAGAAGAAAATAAAATTCAAATTACAAAATATATGCAATATTAGTATTGTGATTCTCACGGAAATAACCACAATTTCTACAACAAAAACGCAAGTTCACCGTTTTTACAAGTCTGTTTTACCAAGAGGGAGAAAGGTCAAGAGAGCAAATAGGATAAGTTAAAGGTAGTGAATTAGACTACTACAGATGTCATGAGAAACAAGAGCAGAGGGGATTGTATTGCTGACAGGAAAATTCACTTGGTTTTAAGTAATACAAGGTTCATCTAAATTTTGATATAATTGCGCAACTTTGCAGCTGGTAGATTAACCCATTGAAAAAAGACAAAGCTGGAGTGTCATAGAAACTGATACTACATTACATCTCATGAATGAAGATATAACATATGAATGAAGATATAACATATTCCATATTTTTCATTTTACAATAAAAACATGCTAAAAACATAGGTACAATGACCTAATATCTATTTCCCTTTTCTTTTCAATGACAAAAGAAACAATATGTACCAAGTCAATTATCAGTCAATGTTTAGAGGAGAATTTCAATTAACACATACGCAGAAAAGTTCATTCTATACAAGGATGACTTGCAAATCTATAGTTATCACTACTTTTTAAACCCAAAGCTCCAAAGGCACTAGGCACACTCAATCCATAGAAAGATACATTTACTGTATGATATACTAATATCATGCAGGATGAATCCCCAAGGTAAGATACCCCAAAGAACTCTACTTCCAAAGACACCTATTATTGACTGGAGAAAGGGTGTAAAGAGCTGAAAGGCTCATATACCTTGTTTAAAAGGAGGTGTAGGGGGCGACGTGAAAGTGGAGAAATTTTTTATGACTTAAAATCAGATGTCAACCTCCCTCTGTAAGAAAAGGAAGAAGTTTTATCTTCCTTTCTAGTTGTCCTAAGCAGCATAATATGAGTATTAACATATGCCTTAGGATGATGTAAAATATCAATCAGCCCTCATCTTTCCCCAAACTAAACATAGATTAAAAGAAACCTCTTCAATGAACAAAGAGACAGTGAAGGGGAGAAACAAAAGACGTGGAAATATCACCTTGCACATATATGGAAGTTTCTGCACTGGTAACAAAACCATCGACTTCCTGATAATATTGCTTCATGGCAGTTCGTGCACACAACATGCAAGTTTACAATGATGAAATCTTCTTTCACAGGTAAGATAGTTTGCCCCAGCTGTCAATTCAAATAAATGAAATACTCAAGTTAATAATACATTCTGCTATTCGAAAGCACCTGGGTTTTTCAGCTGAATGCAAACAGACGCAGAGAGATACAAACACACACACACACACACACACACACACACACACACACACACACACACCCGCTCACACATGTATATCACACATTTATCTTAGCATGTCTCATCAATCACCTAGTGTGAAAGTTAAAGACATTACATATACCAGGCATAAGGATGTAAACTATAAGTCTCATCTAAAGTTACATTTTTAGTTTGTTGTCTACAAATTCAGACAATGAGATTGATTTTATTAACGCCACCATTCATTCTAGATATTAAAAGTTGTGTTTTCTGTAACTGCAAAATTGTAAGATGTTCATCAGATTCCGCAACCATCCCAGATGATACTTAAGGTTTTTCCTAATGCTCCGTCCCATTTTATGTGACGGTGTTCGCCTAGAAATGAAATTTAAGATGTCAATTTGACTTGTCTATTATATTTACAGCATTGAGAAAAAATATTTAAGTAATGATTAAAATGTTAGTTCGATAAAAAAACATCACATCAAAGTTTAATATTAAGTAAACCTGAAACTTGTTAAAGTCATATAGAAAAATATTTTCAGTTGAATGGCTCAACAATGTTAGCGGAACCTTTCAAGTATTTTGGGACGACCCAAAATGGAAAGAGTACCATATAAATTGAGAATGGAGAGAGTAGTATATAAGTACTTTTTAAAAGAAAGATATTCTAAAAAAGAAGAAAGTTCATAAAACCTCCTTGTGCTTCCTTCTTTCTTTGCATATTCCTGATTGTTCATCTCTTTTCTCCTTTTATACTTACTTTTTCCATTTTCTTCAGCCCAATCTTTTGTAGTCTTCCACAGTAATAAGAATTAGGTGGTGAATCTCTTATCTAGTGCAACCTATTTCTTTCTATTAAACTTATGTCAGAACTAATACCAAAAGAAGGGGAAAGTTCTTTCAGGTGAAGTATGCAAACTGAGGACATAACTCAATGAAACTATACCTTTTGCATAACTAGAATGTCTTTAGTTGCATCAGCAGAAAGATGGTTATGTCCAATTGCTTTTAGCGCCCTCTTTGTCATTAGCTTTTTCACTTTGTTTGGTGAATCACCTCTGCTCTCTTTTTCAATATTCCTAATTAAATCTTCTGCAGCACCTGACCAATAGTCTCCATCGAAATATGGCAAATGGGCTGCACTTATCCTGGCATTATTCCTTGCACTCGGAACAAAAAAGTGGTCATATAAATTAGTATAGTTCACCACGATATCCTCTTCAGATGCTTTCCTTAACATTGACCTATACCTGCAGCCCAAAAGACAGAATCCATTCAATTCAAATAAACATACTGTACGGCTAAAGAGACTTGACCTGTCCAAGAAGAACCCTTGAAACCTCTTTGGTGAGTATTGAAAGCTTGGCGCTAATTTTCTCTTTGTAATTTTAAAAAGATTGATCAGATTAGAAGGAAATTTAAGCAAAAGATGGAGAAAGAGAACAATTTAACTCGAATGGGAAAAGGTGACTCCCAGTAGAAGTGGAACTGGGCGCAAGAGAACGTGACAGTCCCGATAAAGCACTATTTTGGAAGGGATTGTGGAGTTGAAAGAAAATCATAGTAGACAAACTAGTCGAAAGGAGAGTTGGTTCAACAGGTCACAACTTTCTAAGAAGCCACTTTCTGGAGAGACATCAGGATTAAATGGATTTAAGGGAAAATTTGGTTCTGCAGGATATTGGGACAAACTCGAAGAAATGAAAGTGGCAAAGCTTCACAATTATGCCTTCATGCCCCAGTGTGGACAGTTTGGAGGTAGTGAAACAAAAGAGCTTTGAAGGAATGAAGAGAACTTGCTTCCCCATTTAGAGAGGTTTGTTAGATTTTGTACATTTTTGGAGTTGATAGGACATCCCACTAATATGGATATGATGAGCTTCCGGATTAGAGGGGGATCTTCATAAGTCTTACGACGAATTTGACTGGCAGGTTAAATGGCACAGAGAAGAGAATTCATTAGCTTGTTATTTAGTATGAATCAGTGAAATGACAGAATCCATAAAGATCATTCAACAAGCTTTGAAAGGAATTCAAGGAGGGCCTTAATAGAATTCAGAAATCCAATGTTTTGACAGATTAGAAGTTCATGAATGGAATGATTTTGTATATTGTTTTATTAGTTAAAAAATTTCTCAAACTTCTGAAGTGTTGATGAACAAACTTTGTGCGCCAGTAGAGGAACTTCACGGCTGGATTTACTTTTAAGCCTTGAAATCAGGAAATTGATAAATGTAAGAACTTGTTCCTTTTTGCTATCAAAATTACAAAGAACAATGCCCATATGTTCATGCCATATCTAAGAAATAAACCAAAGCATGAGAATGTCGAAAAATTGCAACAGAAAAGGGGAGCCAGGAATGATGAGGAAAGAAAACTGGAGAGGAGCGATAGAGAGAGATGCATACCACCGCCGAAGTTGGTCTGGTTTTGGTGTTTTCTGAGATTCTGGATGGCAATACAAGATGTAGTCTTCACTTTTTACAGGTGGGCAAGCCCATATATAGCATGTTGTAAAACCTCGTTTCTTGCAGTAATCCAGGTATCCAATCTGATATGATAACCAAGAGAAAGCAAATATCTAATTACTCCTGTGATTCAACCAATATAATTAAGAATCTATATTAACTATAAAAGAAGGGTTCTATTTTGCACTTGCCAGTATTTCATGGTAGACAGACGTACGAAGAGCTTCCCCTTTCACAGTTTCTATCTCAGGTATAAAATACTTGATAGAATCAAGATATGATATATAGACACAGCGTTTATTCGGAGGAGCACATTCTGATCCAAACTCCTGGACATACATCCCGAAGAGGCAAACATCTGCTCCTTCGATATTCTGAAACAGTAGAATCACCTATTTGGGCATTATGTCAGATTCAACTCCAAAAAATTATACAGCATTTTCTAAACGTATGCAGGACAAAAGAAAATGGTGTGGACCAGAAAAAGTGTCAAGGAGTTTCATACTCCACAAATTCATAAACCAGGAAGTGTTATTGCAAATATCAAGCTAACATAAAACTTTGAGTACATTCAGACCAAACAATTCGAATGGAGGTTATAGTTTCAAGAGGGGAACCTTACATTTTAAAGTCATATCAAGAAAGAATGCTAAAGTTCACTTATCTCACCTTTGATTTGTACTGGAACTCCATTGGATAATTTTCATTGTGAAAGAGATCCAAAAATTGCTGCTTCACTTTCAACTTTTTGTTGGTCGACAATACCACTCTGACAATTAGATCTGTTGCACCAAGTACCTGACAATAGGTAAATATCAGAAAAGTGCTAGTTTTGTATGTTTTCCGCTTCGCTTCAGATAATTAATAATTCAAGTAGCTTGTAAGGATAAAAAAACACCTTAATGAATCATTGGACTTGAATGTTTGTTGGAAACAAACTACATCCAGCCTATTTAATTCGCTTACCTCATCAGCATCTTGTCCTGACAATTTTGCCCTCTCCTCTCTCTCTAGCTTGAGGCACCTGAACAATCTGTGCTCTATGTGATCACTGAGCATAGTCCTTGGAAGATCTTGGGCTCCAAGAGTAGCAGGTAAAGGCACACGCTCTCCTGCTTCTATCTCCTCTAAGCAGCAAAATGGACATATGTACTTTGCTTGTCCTTCTAGATCTTTTTTAGCATTGTAGAGAGCACATATTTGATGCTGCCAGCACTCGCATTTATCACATTGTACCCACTACGAATAAACCAATGAGATAAAATTAAACAACAATAGAAAATCAAATACTAACACTTGAAACAAAAAGATATACTTTTACTAAACTAACCGATTCTTCGTTTTGCTCACTATTTTTTGCCTTTTGAAACTTCTGTTTGCTAATTAATAGTCCTTGGGATGAGACATTATCGCCACGAGACTCCCTAAAACATCTTGTACAAAAGCAATGTCGTGCACTGGCTTTGTCCACAGTCCAATAATATACCAAGTTGCGCTTGATACGAGCACAACATGATGAGCAATATATAGGTACCGGGACAAAAGCAAGCCGATCTGTGCCACATAACTGGCATATATTCTCACAGACAGAATGTAGTATCATATTTCCAGTTGATCCCTACACAAAAATGTAAGAGATAACTGGTTATCTAGCTAACTAACAAGCCAGCATAAGTACATGAAGTGCCTCCACAGAAACACTAGCACATAAAAAATAAAACAGTAAAGATAAATAGAAATAAAAGAACTACTGGAAATAAAGAAGACGGAAAAGGAATTAAGGAGCTTAACACATATACCTGGATCCTAATGCATGAACTTCAATAAGTTTCAAAAGAACTAATTATGTTTCTGCAAGCTCCAAAATGTGTGTAATCTTTTAATCCCCTATCCCCAAACTGAACAAAATAGCAGAGTATCCCTATTTCTAACTCTTTTATTTCTTCAAAGATATGTGTCTCGCTAAGGAGGACTACTCCATTAATTTAATAGGATATAGCCAAAAGCAGAACATATTTTCATTGTATGATTTGCATGTAATAAGAAATGCCTTTAGGTTATGCTCCTTTCACTTAGCTAACTCTGCAGTATGTGCTAGCGTAAGTTTGGAAACTTAAAGCCCGAGGAAGTTTGTGAAATCACTTAAGTATAAACGTGAGACCCTGCTACCTAACCTTCTTGACATATCTCTATCAATCTGCTTTACCATTTAACAAAAACAATAGTAATAGGTACTCCTAATTCATTATTGATACCTTATAACAGCCACAATAAGAGCAACGGCATGAAAGAGAACAAGCCATTATACATAAATTGTACCATTAAATATCAACTCAAAGTAACAAGCCGAAGAAAATTCAAAAATTTTCTACCCAATAGTCAGACCAGCTCAATCTATAACCTAGAATTTCATTACTCAAAGTGTCCATTTGATCTAGAGAAAAACATTGAGCAAATATGGAGGTCAGGTTATATTTCATACCTGATTAGTCTGACTGAGGCTGTAAACATGATTCTTCAACTGCTCATCCGTGAAAAAGTCCGTCAATGAAACACTCAGCCTCTCTGAGTCTTCTGTACTTGACCTCATTCCCATCTGGCACTTAACTTTTGGTTCAATCAAATCGCTTCGTGTTGCTGAAGTGATCTGGTTATACTTGGATGTTTGTTGTATCTCCTCTCGTTGATCATCAGCGGGCTCTACATGACGAAAAGACGACCTATCTAAGCTCTTTTCGGGAGAATTGTCAATTTCACTATTTTCAGTTCCACTACTGCATGTATGCTCTATCTTCTGCAGTTCACAATCACTATTGAGCTCTGTAGAGGAAAAATAATAACCATTGTCAACCCCCAACATGTCGACTCTGGCAAGATTACAAGATCCGCCAGCTATATTGCGGTCCTCCACACAGCTTGCAATTTTGTTACTGATCTCTGTCTTATTCTTTTTGCTGCATGTAGGACCTTCAGAGCACTGTCCTAATGATAAATGTTTAGCAACCGGAGACTGCTGATTTCCAGAACCAGCATCAGCATTGAAAGCCCCAAAATGAAGCACAGGGATATTTTTCTCTCTCTTCCGCTTTGATGGAGGTAAAACGGCTTCATTGATATAAGAGCTATAGCCATTACATTCCTCATCACAGCCAGACCCATTTGAAGAACCACTGTGGAGTTGATGAAAATCTCGTTGCTGAATACTAGGTAACTGCTCTGGGAAAAGCTGGAATACATTGGGTAAAATCGACCTTTGTCTTGATAAATTAATCATAGAAGCGTCTTGCTCCACCAAGCACCCATGTGATCTCAGATTAGGCAGCTGATAAGATATTGCAGCTGACAAAGTGTTGTCTTCAGAAGACTTAACATCCGGTTGTGAAGTCCAACGATTCAGATGAGACAACGCTACACTTTGTCCATGTGATGCTGGAACATTCTCATGATATATATTCTGATTACTTTCCGAATATCCTCCATAGTTTCTGAGATTGAATTCAACTGACCAAATCAAGCAAAAAGGCAAGTGTAATAAGTGACTAAACAAAAAAGGAAAACAAAAACTAAAAGTCATGGAGAATGTTAGATTAAATCTCCGAACAGGAGCAGATCATCAAATTACAAGGTGGGCTTCAAATCAACATAGCACGCTGCAAGCGACCTGATAAAACTAACTAGAATTTGATTCAGCTTGCTATTTCCCTGGCTGAAACTGAGCTTAAACCCTGCTTGAGAAGAGAGTTCAAGCTGCACCCAGCCCCAACAGTACTTCAGTTTTTCTTTCGAATTTTTAATATTTACAAGTGCTAATTAGTCAACCCCTATGTTCTTAAAGTACTATATTTCCGTCGAAAATGAAAATGTTTACACCTCTATTTCGCCATTTTCTTGGTTTTTTTGAGTATAAAAACTCGGTAATGAAGGATAGCAAATTTTCATCTTGCAACCTCAAATTCTACTTGGCGTAAAGTTCAAGGTGTCATGCTCTGCAAGTAGAAGATGATAAACACATGCAACTACCTCTAACAACCAATACCATTCCGGGATTTCTCCCAAAAAGTTACTCCCTCCGTCCCATTTTATGCGGCATAATTTGACCTGGAAGAGCTATTAAACTGAGGGCTGAAAATCTATTGGATTATAATTGAAGTAGGTCCAAAGTTGATAATAAAGTTATAGCTGATAAATAGTAGATTTTTTTCAAAAAGTAATAGCTGATAAATATTAACTTTCAATAGTATAAAATGGGTCTAATCTAAAGAACTTAATCTTTTGACAAAGACGAAATTCCAATAGTATAAAAAGTGGGTTCTAAATGCATCTTTTTCGGTGACGATATATCAAAAAGTACTGAAGAGTTTAGAGATAGGAAAAAGGAACAGAGTTCCGGATTAAAGTGGAAAGCAGAAAAAAGTAAAATGGAAAAGAGGGCAGGGATAGTAAGAGAATGAGAAAAGCAATAAAAGGTTGTAGACCATTCAGAAAATGATAGAGGTTATCACTGCAATCATTTATCCATATTAACGATTTCCATAAGAAGATTTAGGAATTAATACATTCCAAGAGTTGATCATAATAAATAGAAATCTTACCATCATCAGAATACTGAGGCTTAATTGAACTTTTCGATATTGACTCAGAGATACTCAGCAAACTGCTATCTGAATACATTAGTCCATCTTCATAAGGCTCCTTATTGGCATTCCATTCTCCATCAGAGCATACAGTAACAGATGAGAATGGTTCAGGAGAATCAACAATCTCTTGAGGAACATGTGACACACTGACTGGGGAAAGTACATCTCCCAATTCACTGGGCTTATTAGCTGAGGATCCTGTATTAAAAGTAATACCTTAGAATTTAAAATTGTAAAGCATTAAGTGTCACATTTAACTCTGTGTGTGTGTGTGAGAGAGAGAGAGAGAGAGATCCATGCCAGGGTGCAAAGCTACTTGCCACTTTCAAAACAACAAAGTTGTCAAAAACTCACCTGTTTGGAGCATGCTGTAATTCATACAAGAAGCTGTTGAGAGATCACGCTGTGCAGATTGCAATTTTGAGCTGCAAAGAAGAGGTGAATCACCCAGGTCTATTGTATGGGAAATGGGTGTCAAGTTGGACGAAAGAAAGTCCCTTGCTTCATCCTGCCATGGTTGCGGATAATATGCTTCTTGCTGGATTAGGTTTTGATATTCACGTGAAAGTATCTCCTTCAACACATGATCCTGCTGTTCTAACTCAAAACAAATGAGCTCATCTCTATAAAGCAGTTCTCAGACTAAAATTAAACATCAGTCAACCAACAAAAGTGAACTCTTAGCTGGTAATGGAAAATTCGTTCAGAAAGCATTGGACTATGAACAGATCCTCATTTAAATTTAAAAAATAAAAATAAAAAATAAAAAACATGTGACCAGAGAATTTGACATGTTTCTCGGGCTAAAAGAGAAATAATCACCAAAGAAACAGACCTTACAAACAGCATCTACTGATGGATGACTTCTCAAGTCAGCCAAATTGTTGACCATCTGCTTGCCCACGTCCGAATTCTTTGTCGACACAAAACTCTTGCTGCAAAAGAAAATCGTTTTCCAAAAGTCAGAAAATTAAGAAAGCATAACATTCACATGAAGTCATACGTCCAAGTTTTAACAACTCTATCCATGGAAAGACAAAAAAGTATTCAGAACTTACATTCTATTTCCAATCAATCCACTCACAGGAGCCCTTCTTTGGCTGGTCCACTCAATCTGATTAAAATCTTGTTTCTCACAGGAATGTTGTCGTGAACCAGTGTTACTAAGCCGCAGGATATCTGATGCTTCCTGGAACAAATAGGTTCCTCCAGAATTAGAGGGTATCCAAACGTTGAATCCGTTCAAATTCATCTCGCTTTCTACACATTCCTCCTGCAATGAAAATTGAAAAGCCAACAAGATTTAGGGGCTTCAACCCGTATCAGCTGACACAAATGCGTTTCTAGTTACTTGCAGAAGTGATACTGACGCTAATGTGAGTTAAAAAAATTTGGTTCAAATGCTGTGGCAGCAGCAGATTCAAGAAAGAAAGAGATCGCATTATTCCATAAAACTATTATATACACATACATACTGTGTATTTCAGGTGATCAAAGCACTTCAATTTATTTTCTTCTTCTTTTTTCTTTTAGGGTTGGAGAAGGGGAAGTGAAGCTTGTTTTCATTAACAAACATCCTATATATGGTTTTCATTGGAAGTACTCTCTCTTGTTTAAATAGTCATCCCCTCACCACCCTGAGAAAGGGGGTTGTGGCAATCACGCGAAATTCTCTTCGACAACTATGGTGAGATTGCCTTAAACAGTCTCCATCAAATAAAAGATTCATGGACTAACAAAGATTAATTGTTACAAAAAGAGAGTAATTACACGTAGAACTTACCAACTAACTTCAATGTTATTTATCTACACAACTTGAGCAGTGCAAGTAATTAGTAGCATCCATTACATTATACAACTAATTGCCAAGATAAGTTATTCAAGCAAAAGAAAGATTAAAAAGGCAGAAAACGGCCTTTCAAAAAAATCACTAAGTCTAATAATCAATCCTATTCTGTGATTGCAATGCTGATCATTGATCAACGTTGCATGCCACTGCATAATCCAACAAAGGTTTTTGTAATTAATTGACTCTTACTACTCACATGCAAATTATTCTACCATCAAAATTCAAGCTATTAACACATGTGAAGCAAATAAGAACGTAAATTGACATATAAAGTTACCGAAGAAACTATGATTTCCAAACACAGCATTAGAATTTAATTCACAAAAATTATTGCTTTACTATCATAATTGTTACAGATTGGATAAGGTTTTTGGTATAATTAGAGAGAAGGAAAATATATAGAATGAAAGAGGAACTTACAATTTGATTCCTTCGGAGAAAAATAGAAGGTTTGTTCGCGGTAGATAAAAGGGAGGGTAATAGCGCGGCAAGGAGTATTGGCAAGAATTTGAGGCTGAAACGGATACGGATTCCGGATTCAAATTTGGGTAGTATTCGGATTTCAGTTTTTTAGCTGATTTTCTCAGATAACTCGTTTTGAGGCCACTATTTATTTCGTACCCTATTTTAAAAGCTTTGCAAATATAACACCTTCACTTCACAACCGGAAGAATAAAAAAGTTTGGTCTAACATTTGGTCATTAGTTTTTATATGTAGTTCAGTCTCTTCTACGACTTCATACCATTGGTCTGGAGTTTCTAATGAAGTTGTGTGAAATCTTCTGGACAACTTTACACTAAGTGGTACAAAGTTTGATCATAAATTTTTTTATAAGTAGTTTAATTCTTACAACTTCAAACCATTGGTTGCAAGACATTCCTAATAATTGTGGTCTAAAATTTGATCATAATTTTTTCTAAAATACTTTTTTTTTGTCTTTTTAATTTTAGACCATGGGTTTAGAAATCATGTTCCGTATTATATCAGTTCCCTTGAACTCGACTTATTTATTACTTTTACTTCATCGAGTTTCAGTGATGCCAAGACCAACAGTAGGTTGATCAAGTAAACAAGCCAACATAATGTACACCTTGAGTAATACTTGATGGGTCAATGAAATCCATGAATTGTTTCTAACAACCGTTTGACCAAAAATATGGCTATTGGTTCAAATAATTAAATTTATGTAATTATGGGTCAAACTTAGTTAACAATAATATTTCTTGATGTAGCTTCCAAGGGTGCAATAAGCATTAGATGGATTTTGTCAAACAGTGATAACAATATGCAATAACTATTCCAAAAAGTATGAACAATAATGTAGCATTTAATAGCAATGAATAACAATAAATGGCATTTAAGTAAATAGGAGGAATGATTCACCCAATAAAGGATGAACTAGATGGTTGTTCCTTCTGACAATGATGAGTGACAGACAAATCCTTGAATGTTCGAGTTATTCTCGGATCTGATGAAAAAATATGGAATAATATAGATAAGAATCTCAATGAAAATGTGGTGTTTGTATCTTAGTAAGCTTAGTGAGAGAGAGAGAGAGAGAGAATTTTTTTGTCAAAGAGTGTTCTTACAAATTAATATCACATGCCCCTATCATTATCTCTTTTTTCTATATATATGTGACATGTTCCTAAGAAACTCTAATAGTACAAGTGCAGAGAATATCCACTAGAATATTCCTTTTTAATATCTTATCATGACAAACTAGCTGTTACAACTCTTATCATCGATATTCAACCTCGACCCTTGTTAACATATCGACTACGGCCCTTGTCGACATCTCGACTACGGCTCATGTCAATACTTCGGCCAAGGACTTTGCTGCTTCTTGGGTCGCTTCGACTAACATCGACTCGAGAATCCTTCCCATAATATTATCTTGGCTCAGATACTCTAGAGACAGATTTTGCCTCATACAGATAGTCTATCCGCTTATTGAGATTGGCTTCAGGCGGGGTCGATGAGCGGATTTCCTCGTTGGTAGAAATAATTGAGCGAGCCGTTCAGGTCGCAGTGGTCATGGTGAGTCGGCAACGTGGCCCTATGCATACCACCTATTCTAAAATGTCTCGATTTTCCCAATCGGTTTGTTGGAGTTGGGCTGTCCACAAATTAAGATGACGCCATGACGTCATGCGTCATTATGATGCGTTTTCCCAATGCATTGCTTCGTTTCTCGTACATCCTTTGATTGAACCTGCCGCTTCGGTTATGGCGCATCATTTTCGATTTTGGTGCCCAGGTTCTTATAAATAGATGTGGTAGGGTGTAATTTCGAAGTTTTAGACCTTTTACTCCGAAACTCCATATCTCTTTCTTTCTTCTCTGTGACTTAACACTTTCTGTTCCGGGGGCTTTCGTTGTTTTCAATCGTTTATTGCTTGATACTCTTTTTCTTCCGATAAATCATGACTAACGTACCTTCCGAGTCTAGTGAGGGAAGTGAGTTGGTCCCTTTAGCGATGGTGCTCCTTCCTCATGAGGGGAATGCTCCTACAGCCGTCGAGGATGGAGGCTTCCCTTTGGTGGAGGAGATAATTCTTCGCAATCCTGACACCAGGTCTAATTTCTCGAAGTCCCCTGATGACGACCCTGGAGCCTTTGGGTCAGTGATGACGGAGAAGAAATTGGGAGATCTTAGGGGTAAGTACGGCATCCCCGATCATCTCGAATTGATCCCGACTGGGTGGGAAATGGTGCAGGTCCATCGTCCTGGATACTGCGCCTTCTATGCCTACCCCTTCCAAGTCGGCTACACTCTCTCTCCCTTTCACTGGCGGAGGAATTTTGCCGTTATTACGGCGTCTGCCCAGCCCAGCTCGCCCCATACCTCTACAAGCTTATAAGGATGCTCACTAAATTTGCCGAGCTGGCCGGGGCCAAGCTCTCACTTCGGCATTTGATACACATCTTCGCCCCTAGATTTTACAGGGGGACTATGTTAAACCTTCGCCACCAAGGAGGCAAGTGCATGGTGGTGAAGATGGACGACAAGGCTAATCGCCAATTTTGGTTAAACTACTTCTTCGTCAAAACCGAAGACGTGGTAGCCAACGTTGACGGTTTCACTTAGGTTTGGAATTGCACTCGTAAGCACTTAGTTTCCTTGTTCGCATGTGTCTGATTTTTTTTTGCTTGGTCGTGGTTTATGATTTATGGTCCTTTCCCCTCTCTTTTTTTTATGCAGCCAAGACCTCGCCTCTTCCTCTAGTTGAAGACATTTCGGACTGGGTTAATAGACTCCTCCCTCACATCATGGGAATTAGTGAGTGGTCGGGCTTCTTCAAGGGTTTGGGCCGGCTCTCCTTTCGACTGGTAAGTCCCTTGTTTTGTTGAAGTCTTGGTTTATTTTCCTTCCGTTTACTTTGCTGACCTCCCATTTTTACTGTGTTTTTTTCAGCGTCGACCAGGGGGCCTTCGAGTAGGTCGAGAGCTCCTGCCCGTTCGTTCTGAAAAAACAAAGTTGCGACGCCCTCGGCTTCTACTCTATCTATGTCAGTGACTATCTCTGCTCGCACCTCTACCCCTCATATTGCAGCGTATGGTTCTGCGCCTTGCGTGGCCGTGGGGACTTTGACCACGGAGATATCGGCTTCTCCTATATATCATCTTATAAATGAAGACAATGAACTTGTGCCGGGCGAAGGGGACTTGATGCCCCGTAAGAGGAGATCCATGGACGCTGGCGATGGGGTCTCCCGGGCCGTTGACTCAGTGACAGGTGATTTTTCACTACGCGAGACGGCGACCATTATCATTAGGGATGACACCGAGCCGGAATTCGGGACTTTGAGGTTTGAGGTAGCCGAAGTGGATATGCCTTCTATGGAGGCTGAGGTAGAGGGATCGGCTACCAATGTTCTCGATACTTTGAGGAGAGAGGAGGCATCGACTTCTCAGCCGGCCGCTAATACTTCTTTGCCGACCAATGAGAGAGGTAAGGATGTGGCCGAGGAAGGCGAGAAGTCAGGGTCGGATGTTGACGCGGATGACCTGAAGATGATAGAGGATGGTTTTACCCAACTGGAGGTAAGGTTGGAGGGGTCTACGAGAACCATTGCGATCCCTATAGATCGCGACTTGCTGAAGAATACGGAGAACGTGGTACCTGCCCTCGGACCTCTTTGCTCTGACATAGAGGGTAAGACCCTCCAAGAATTAAACAACGTCACCTTGTCGAGGAGTATAGCAGGTCTTGCTCTCAGGGTGAGTGCTTAGTGTTTTGTCCCTTTTTTTTCTTTGTTAGTAGGGGCATTTTCATGTTTTCCTTACTTTTTTTTTCGTTTTGTGTTTGCAGACTATGATTTGGATATTGAAAGCGCCTGAAGGGAGGAGAAGCGCAGGGAAATATTTGGTTGGTTAAAAAACAAATATTTCGAGTACCGTGGCAAGTACCGGGAGTTCTGTAGGCAGTTTGGTGAGGGCCGTAATTTGCAGGCTCTTCGTGATGAGTTGAAGGAGAAGGATGACGAGATAGTGAGAGTCATTGAGAAGTGTAGTGTCCTTGGGGGGACGTTGAGGAGTAGGGAAGAGGATCTCGAGGTCAGCAGAGCCGTGGAGGCCCAGTGCTCGACCTTCAGGCACAAGTGGTCGAGCTACGAAGTCAATTGGAAGAATGTCGGCTTCAAATGGAGGTCCTTAATGGTGAGGTCGCCGAGAAGCAGATCGAGCTTGAGAAGATGAAGTCTTCCCATTTGGAGGATCGGAGGAAATCAGAGATGCTAGAGTTGGTGAATAGGACTCTCCTGGCCGAGCGGGAGATTGATCAGTCTACGATGAAGGTAAAAGAGGATCGACTAGAGGAGAGGAGAGGAGAGTTGGAGAAAGGCAATTCCATCCTCTATGATCGGGTAGCCGCTTTAGAAGCTGAGAAGGCCCAACTGCTTGCACATCCATCTTCTTCTCGTACTTCAGAATTTCCCAACATTCCTCGGGACCTGTATGAAGAATGGATTCATGTCGAGGCTCAGTTGGACGTGTTTCGAGATTTGTATAAGGCGGGGTCTGTTTCTGTGGTCGCCCTTGATGATGTTCGTGTTAAGGCCTGTGAGGCTCGGATCGCTTGTGGATATGATCCTTCCACGCCTGAGGTCGGCGATGACAAGGGGGACGAGGGCGTGGATCAGCTTAAAGAGAATGCCTGGTATGATGCTGCATACCCTGAGGGCGAAGATGACGGTGATGAAGGGAATCAAGACG